>NC_079409.1:907470-1094970 GCF_029220125.1 Pseudoliparis swirei
TCAGGTACACACTCACTCAGACACACACACACACACAATCAGGCACACACACACAATCAGGTACACACACACACACACACACACAATCAGGCACACACACACAATCAGGTACACACTCACTCAGACACACACACAATCAGGTACACACTCACTCAGACACACACTCACACACACAATCAGGTACACACTCTCACACACACACAATCAGGTACACACTCACTCAGACACACACACACACACACACACACTCAGGCACACACACACACAATCAGGTACACACACTCAGGCACACACACACAAACAATCAGGTACACACTCACTCAGACACACACACACACACAATCAGGTACACACACACTCAGACACACACACAATCAGGTACACACTCACTCAGACACACACAATCAGGCACACACACAATCAGGTACACACACACTCAGACACACAGACACACACACAATCAGGTACACACTCACTCAGACACACAGACACACACAATCAGGTACACACACTCAGGCACACACACACAATCAGGTACACACTCACTCAGACACACACACACAATCAGGTACACACACACACACACACACACAATCAGGTACACACTCACTCAGGTACACACACTCACTCAGGCACACAGACACACACACACACACACACACAATCAGGTACACACACACACTCAGGTACACAGACACACACACACAATCAGGTACACACACTCAGACACACACACACAATCAGGTACACACTCACTCAGACACACACACACAATCAGGTACACACGCACACACACACAATCAGGTACACACTCACTCAGACACACACACACACACAATCAGGTACACACTCACTCAGACACACACACACACACAATCAGGTACACACACACTCAGGCACACACTCACACACACACACACAATCAGGTACACACTCACTCAGACACACACACACACACACAATCAGGTACACACTCACTCAGACACACACACACAATCAGGTACACACTCACTCAGACACACACTCACACACACACAATCAGGTACACACACTCACACACACACACACAATCAGGTACACACTCACTCAGACACACACACACACACACAATCAGGTACACACTCACTCAGACACACACACACACAATCAGGTACACACTCACTCAGGCACACACACACACACAATCAGGTACACACTCACTCAGACACACACACACACAATCAGGCACACACACACACACACAATCAGGTACACACTCACTCAGACACACACACACAATCAGGTACACACACTCACACACACACACAATCAGGTACACACTCACTCAGACACACACACACACACAATCAGGTACACACTCACTCAGACACACACACACACTCACTCAGACACACACACACACAATCAGGTACACACACTCACACACACACAATCAGGTACACACTCACTCACACACACACACACAATCAGGTACACACTCACTCAGGCACACACACACACACAATCAGGTACACACACTCAGACACACACACACATTCAGGTACACACTCACTCAGACTCACACACACACACACACACACAATCAGGTACACACTCACTCAGGCACACACACACACACAATCAGGTACACACTCACTCAGACACACACACACAATCAGGTACACACTCACTCAGGCACACACACACACAATCAGGTACACACTCTCAGACACACACACACACAATCAGGTACACGCACACTCAGACACACACACACACAATCAGGTACACACACTCAGGCACACACACACAATCAGGTACACACTCACTCAGACACACACACAATCAGGTACACACTCACTCAGGCACACACACACACACAATCAGGTACACACTCACTCAGACACACACACAATCAGGTACACACTCACTCAGGCACACACACACACACAATCAGGTACACACTCACTCAGACACACACACAATCAGGTACACACTCACTCAGACACACACACACACACACACACAATCAGGTACACACACACAATCAGGTACACACTCACTCAGACACACACACTCACAATCAGGTACACACTCACTCAGGCACACACACACACAATCAGGTACACACTCACTCAGACACAATCAGGTACACACTCACTCAGACACACACACACACAATCAGGTACACACTCACTCAGACACACACACACAATCAGGTACACACTCACTCAGACACACACACACAATCAGGTACACACACTCAGGCACACACACACAAACAATCAGGTACACACTCACTCAGACACACACAAAATCAGGTACACACTCACTCAGACACACACAATCAGGTACACACTCACTCAGACACACACACACACACACAATCAGGTACACACACTCAGGCACACACACACAAACAATCAGGTACACACTCACTCAGACACACACAAAATCAGGTACACACTCACTCAGACACACACACACACTCACAATCAGGTACACACACTCACACACACACACAATCAGGTACACACTCACTCAGACACACACTCACAATCAGGTACACACTCACTCAGGCACACACACACACACACAATCAGGTACACACTCACTCAGACACACACACAATCAGGTACACACTCACTCAGACACACACAATCAGGTACACACACTCAGGCACACACACACCTGTGAGGCCTCAGGCTCACCGTGGACAGGAAGTAGGCGTAGGTGAGATCACACCATGGAGTCACAGGCCTCATTCACCAGAACCACATGGAGGTCACGAGACACGTCAGGGGTCAAGACACACTGAGGTCACGTCAGGGGTCAAGACACACTGAGGTCACGTCAGGGGTCAAGACACACTGAGGTCACGTCAGGGGTCAAGACACATGAGGTCACGTCAGGGGTCAAGACACACTGAGGTCACGTCAGGGGTCAAGACACACTGAGGTCACGTCAGGGGTCAAGACCCACTGAGGTCACGTCAGGGGTCAAGACACACTGAGGTCACTTCAGGGGTCAAGACACACTGAGGTCACTTCAGGGGTCAAGACACACTGAGGTCACGTCAGGGGTCAAGACACACTGAGGTCACGTCAGGGGTCAAGACACACTGAGGTCACGTCAGGGGTCAAGACCCACTGAGGTCACGTCAGGGGTCAAGACCCACTGAGGTCACGTCAGGGGTCAAGACACACTGAGGTCACTTCAGGGGTCAAGACACACTGAGGTCACTTCAGGGGTCAAGACACACTGAGGTCACGTCAGAGGTCAAGACACGAGGTCACGTCAGGGGTCAAGACACGAGGTCACGTCAGGGGTCAAGACACACTGAGGTCACTTCAGGGGTCAAGACACACTGAGGTCACTTCAGGGGTCAAGACACACTGAGGTCACGTCAGGGGTCAAGACACACTGAGGTCACGTCAGGGGTCAAGACACACTGAGGTCACTTCAGGGGTCAAGACACACTGAGGTCACGTCAGGGGTCAAGACACACTGAGGTCACTTCAGGGGTCAAGACACACTGAGGTCACTTCAGGGGTCAAGACACACTGAGGTCACGTCAGGGGTCAAGACACACTGAGGTCACGTCAGGGGTCAAGACACACTGAGGTCACGTCAGGGGTCAAGACACAGTGAGGTCACGTCAGGGGTCAAGACACACTGTGGTCACGTCAGGGGTCAAGACACACTGAGGTCACTTCAGGGGTCAAGACACACTGAGGTCACTTCAGGGGTCAAGACACACTGAGGTCACTTCAGGGGTCAAGACACACTGAGGTCACGTCAGGGGTCAAGACACACTGAGGTCACTTCAGGGGTCAAGACACACTGAGGTCACTTCAGGGGTCAAGACACACTGAGGTCACGTCAGGGGTCAAGACACACTGAGGTCACGTCAGGGGTCAAGACACACTGAGGTCACTTCAGGGGTCAAGACACACTGAGGTCACTTCAGGGGTCAAGACACATGAGGTCACGTCAGGGGTCAAGACACACTGAGGTCACTTCAGGGGTCAAGACACACTGAGGTCACTTCAGGGGTCAAGACACATGAGGTCACGTCAGGGGTCAAGACACACTGAGGTCACGTCAGGGGTCAAGACACACTGAGGAGTCTCTCACTCTGTGAGGGACTTTATGTCTTTATACAGTCCCTCCACCTCTTCGTCCTGGTCTCAGATATATATGTATATATGTATATATATGTATATATATATATATTAGGGCTGTGAAACGATTACAAATGTTAATCAGGTTAATCACAGGTTTCTGTGGATTAATCACATATTACCGATATTCTCGGTATATTTTTGTGAGAACATAAAGATTTATGACAAAAGACGGATCTCTACATTGATACACGGGGGCTCAGAAGTCGCTCCCCAGGCGGAGCTCAGAGTCGTGTTGACGACACGAGAGACAGAACGACACGCTGTGGAGAGACGACAGACGGACTGGAAGCTCATTCTGCGCATGCGCTCAAAAAAAAAGAACTAATTAATCCTGTAATTTAATCATAACGCATTATTTTTCACAGCACTAATATATATATATATATATATACACACACATCACCTGCATCACAGCTCAGGAGGTTCAGAATCCTCCACCAAGTTAAGGTGGCGATTGGCAGTTTATACAAATAAATATACAATTAATTAATAATGTAAGCCTCGACACGCACATGTTCCTTCTTGTTAGTCGAAACATATTCTATGATGTTGTTCCTTGACCGGAAGTTTATTTTGAAAGGTGTAACCGATCGGAAGCCAGAGACTTTACATCGATACGTAACCGTTAGCCACAGTAACCCAGTGTAGCTAACGGACCAATACAAACACGATGGAGCATTATACAGCGTGTATATGGTTAAGTGTGCGTGTGTGTGTGTGTGTGTTACCTTCAGGGACTCTTTGCAGCTCAACAGAAACTCCTCCATCTTCAGTCAGCTGTTCGCTGTGGCCGCTAACAACCCCGCTAACTAGCTAGCCGCTAACTAACTCGCCGCTAACGAGCTGCTCCTCTGGCCGGTTAACGGAGCCGGTAAACGGGTCCGCGGGTCACCGGGCAGTGGGCTGCAGTCACACACGCGGAGCCGTTACGGCGAGCCGCCGGGACGCTAGCGTTGCGGGACGCAGCCGTTACCGAACGGGGCCGATCGCTACTGCTGCTGGGTTAAAGGCCAGGAGGCGTTTACGGGGCGCTGGAAGTGTGGGAAATAACTAAAATAAAATAAATTAATCTTATACAACAAACTGGAAATGTGCTGAAAATTGAAAATGGCGGACCTTTTTTTATTGTATTCGGGAGAAAGATTAAATCTAAATATATCTTTATCTCAAATGTAAATGACATTTCGTTTCACACGTTCAAGATTCAAGATTCAAGATTCAAGATGTTTTATTTGTCACATACACACACAGGGTGTGCAGTGAAATGAAAGTGGCAATGCTCAGCAGGAATGTGCAAGGGCAACAAGTACACACTATTTACAATAAAAAACAACACAATATTTACAGTAAGTGTGTGTGTGTGTGTGTGTGTGTGTGTGCCTAAGAGGGCAGTTGTGTGGGTCTATGTGGGGGTCCTGGTGAGGTCGGAGTTCACAATCCTGATGGCCTGAGGAAAGAAACTCCGTCTCAGTCTCTCTGTTCTTGCAGCGTGACTACGGAGGCGCCTGCCTGACCGCAGCAGCTGAAACAGTCTGTTGTTGGGGTGGTGAGGATCCTTCATGATCCTGCCGGCTCTGGTTCTGCACCTCCTGGTGTACAAGTCCTGCAGGGTGGGAGTGTAGTTCCAATAGTGCGTTCAGCCAACGCACTACTCTCTGCAGAGCCTTCCTGTCCTGAGCGGAGCAGTTGCCAAACCAGGCTGTGATGCTTCCTGTCAGGACGCCTCTACAGCTCCAGAGTAGAAGGACTGAAGGATCCTCTGGGAAACTTTAAATTTCCTCAGCTGCCTGAGGTGGTAGGCGCTGCCTTGCCTTTCTCACCAGAGTGTCTGTGTTTGTTGACCATGTCAGATCCTCGGTGATGTGGACTCCCAGGTATTTATACCCGCTCACCCTCTCCACAGTAGTCCCGTTAATCCCCAGTGGTGAGTACGTCCTCTGTTGTTGTGCCCTCCTAAAGTCCACAATCAGCTCCTTAGTTTTGGTGACATTCATGATGAGGCTGTTGTCCTGGCACCAGAGTGACAGATCAGCAACTTCCTCCAGGTAGGCCTTCTCGTCGTTGTCGGAGATCAGGCCCACCACCACTGTGTCATCCGCAAACTTGATGATGGTGTTGGAGCTGAACCTGGCCACACAGTCATGTGTGTACAGGGAGTACAGTAGGGGGCTGAGGACGCAACCTTGGGGGGATCCTGTGTTCAGGGTGAGGGATTTGGAGGTGTGTCTGCCCACCCTGACCACCTGTGGCCTGGCGGTCAGGAAGTCCAGGATCCAAGCACACAGGGGTGTTCAGTCCCAGCTCAATCAGCTTGCCGGCCAGTCTGGAGGACTATGGTGTTGAAAGCTGAACTATAATCAATGAACAGCAGTCTCACATAGCCCCCCTCTGGCTGTCCAGATGAGAGAGTGTGGTGTGCAGTACCTGGGAGACAGCATCATCCGTGGATCTGTTTGGGCGATAAGCAAACTGCAGCGGGTCCATGGAGGAAGGGAGGAAGGCGCAGATGTAGTCCTTTATCAGCCTCTCAAAGCATTTCATGACCACCGAGGTGAGTCGGTAGTCATTCATACATGCTGGAGAAGCATTCTTGGGCACAGGGACAATAGTGGATCTCTTGAAGCAGGCGGGGACCACGGACTCAGCCAGGGAGAGGTTGAATATTGTGGTGAACACTGGAGCTAGCTGGTTAGCACAGGTCTTCAGTACTCGCCCAGATATGCCATCTGGACCTGCAGCTTTCCTGGTGTTCACCCTCAACAGAGCCCTCCTCACACTGTGCTCGGTCACAGAGAGTGTGTGTTCATCCCCAGCGGTAGAACTCACCTCGGCTACGCTTAACGGTGTTGTTGTTAGCCGCGAGCTAGCGCTGTTGTTGCTAGCCTCAAACCGTGCATAAAATGAGTTCAGGTCGTCCGCTAGGGATGCGTCGGCACTCACCATTGCGCGGGTCTGCTCTGGTAGTTTGTGATAGTCCGTAGCCCCTGCCATAGGCGCCTGGTGTCGCGCTGCTCCATCTGTGATTCCACTCTGTCTCGGTACTTCCTCTTGGCCTTCTTCACCGCCTCCTCAGTCCATAGACCGCTGCCTTGTACTCGCCCATGTTGCCGGATACAAGACCGGAGTTATAGGCAGCAGTACGGGCGTTCACAGCTTCACGGATGGATCTATCAACCCACGGCTTTTGGTTAGGAAAGTCCCTAACTTTTACCGTGGGGACGATGGTGTCCGTTAAGCGTTGCTATGAGGCTCATTGTTACTTCCAAACTCGCTGACGCCACTGGAACTGGCTTGGATCATGTCCCAGTCGACAATACTCAGGGCGTCCTGTAGCTCAGCCTCTGATTGGTCAGACCACCGCATTACGTTCCTCGTCACTACCGCTTCCCGCGATCCTTTGTTTATACTCCGGAAGCAGAAAAATGGCGGCATGGTCTGATTTCCCTAACGGAGGGAGAGAGACAGCCTTGTAGCCTCTCTTGAATGGCGTATAGCAGTGGTCCAACGTTCTTTCCCCTCTGGTAGCACACGTAATGTGCTGGTGAAAGTTCGGCATGACTTTTTTTAGGTTTGCCTTGTTAAAGTCCCACGTCACCACCACAGCCCAGTCGGGATACTTGTTCTGATGCCGACATAACACATCATGTAGGTCCGATAGTGCTACGTCGGTGTCCGCTTGTGGTGGAATGTAGACGGCTGTGGTGATGACCGAGCTGAACTCCCGGGGAAGGTAGAATGGACGGCATGAGATCGTCAGATGTTCCAGGTTCGGCGAGCAGGAACGAGAAAGAGTCTTAATGTTCTTGGGGTCGCACCACATGTTGTTCGTCATGAAGCAAACCCCTCCACCCTTAGATTTACCAGACTCTTCCGTTCTGTCTGCACGGAAAACAGAGAAGGACTCGGTTGGGCATATGGCTCGATCCGGCACCAGCGGGGTCAGCCAAGTTTCCGTCAGACAAAAGATGTTACAATCCCGCATGTCCCGTTGGAATCTGATCCTTGCCCTAAAATCATCCATCTTATTTTCCAGAGACTGGACGTTAGCAAGAAGGATGCTGGGCAAAGGTGGACGGTGGGCTTGAACTCTCAGTCTGTTCCGTGAAGGCAGCACAACCCTGGAGGGACATAGTTCTTCTTCCAGCTGTTTTTATTCAAGCAAGAAAATATAAAACCAGAAGTCTTGATCCTGTCCTCCTAAAGTCTTGATCTGGCCAGGTGTCCAACTCGAGGCCTGCCTCCAGGGCCGGAGTGGGGCCACTTTTCAGCCCGGGAATTTCAGGCTCAAGACCAGCCCACTTTTTTCATGGTAGTGGAAATTGGATAAATGAAGCAACAGTTCAGCTCTTACTATCCTGTAGTTCTTTTATTAATACCATGGTCCAACAAATAATGTAACGGTTAAATACAACAATAATAATCCACTTAAGATGAGAAGTTAACAAAAAATATGCACAACATTAAAAAAGGCAGAAGGGCGTAGCAGGGGTGTCAGACTCAGATGAGGCAGTAGGCCAGATTTGTTGGAGTGAGACCTCATGGGGGGCCGTCATGGTCATTGTCATGGTCATGGTCATTGGCATGGTCATTGGCATGGTCATCATTTTTCTGCATGAGTATTATATAGTGGTGATTTACTCCTTTACGACACCCACTTCTGAGCAAACAATGCATATTGGTTCACCAAGTACTGTCATATACTGCTCTTTCTTAGAATATATAACTTTAAATCATATAGTTTCCTCTGTTATCCTCTCTACCTGTCCCTGTCGTCATGGCCTCCTCATTGCAAATGTCGGGCTCATCATTTTCAGCAGGAGACTCTTATCTGCTGCTCCGAAGCTACAAAGAAAAATTAAGTCATATTACTGCATACTTCAATATCAATAGTAAATATCAATATTTGCATAATATTTGCAAAGTCTATGGATCGCCATATTTTGGGTGATATAAAAAGGCTAATATTTTAATTCAATTTAATATTTTGCTTGGGAATAGGTTGACAACGCTACAATGATATTAATCAAGGCTACAACGTTAGCCGAATAGTTATGTTGCTAATCATTAGGCCTTTGTCTCTCTTTACCAGTTGCCACTTGTGTTTGTCCTCTTGAAAATAAATCGGGAAGCTTGGCACATTTGGCAGCATCCTCCTCCAATGCGTTTCTTTTTTTCAACCTGGCTTTTTCAGCCCCTCCTGCCCTCTTCCTCCCTGACGCATCGCGTTGCGGTCGGGCCGGCCCAGCTATCCGTAGCTGAGAGAACTTTTTGGAAAAGACGGCTAAGGACCGAACCAACTCTATTATTTGGGAGGGGTGAACTTCCTCGCACGGTAACCCATGCAGAGGCTGCGGTGTCAGAATGCGGAACATGTGTAGCCCACTTTAAGAGAAGATGGACTAACGTGACAAATGTCAACAAATAAAATTCTCGACCGGCCCAGAAGTGAAGCGGCCCACCGGGAACTCTCCCGATTCTCCCGATTACCCACCCCGGGCCTGCCTGCCTCTCCATGTGGCCTTTTCAGTGTTGTTGAGAAGAAAGTCCTGTGCTTTTATTTTGAAGGGGATTTTTTTTTGGAGCCAAATCCAGGCCAATACTTTTGATCATTTTGAAAAAAAAGATTTGAACCTGAACATTTTATGTTGGGTGTTGAACTTTAAAATATTCCACTATTTATTCGTAATAAAATATAAGTGTATTAAAAGTTTTTGTGGGTAAAATATAATTTGTATACAGTTCTGGTTTTCTTTGGACAAAATATATGTAAAAAATATTCAAGAGCAGATTTATAAATTTCAACTTTCAATCTTTTTTTTCAGTTTCAGAATTTGCCGGGATCTTGCGTGGGGGGCGTGGCATCAACCAGAGGGGCGTGGCATCAATTACAGAGGCGTGGCTTCAACTGCAGGGATTCAAGATTCAAGATGTTTTATTTGTCACATACACACACAGGGTGTGCAGTGAAATGAAAGTGGCAATGCTCAGCAGGAATGTGCAAGGGCAACAAGTACACACTATTTACAATAAAAAACAACACAATATTTACAGTAAGTGTGTGTGTGTGTGTGTGTGCCTAAGAGGGGCAGTTGTGTGGGTCTATGTGGGGGTCCTGGTGAGGTCGGAGTTCACAGTCCTGATGGCCTGAGGAAAGAAACTCCGTCTCAGTCTCTCTGTTCTTGCAGCGTGACTACGGAGGCGCCTGCCTGACCGCAGCAGCTGAAACAGTCTGTTGTTGGGGTGGTGAGGATCCTTCATGATCCTGCCGGCTCTGGTTCTGCACCTCCTGGTGTACAAGTCCTGCAGGGTGGGAGTGTAGTTCAATAGTGCGTTCAGCCAACGCACTACTCTCAGCAGAGCCTTCCTGTACTGAGAGCAGTTGCCAAACCAGGCTGTGATGCTTCCTGTCAGGACGCTCTCTACAGCTCCAGAGTAGAAGGACTGAAGGATCCTCTGGGAAACTTTAAATTTCCTCAGCTGCCTGAGGTGGTAGAGGCGCTGCCTTGCCTTTCTCACCAGAGTGTCTGTGTTTGTTGACCATGTCAGATCCTCGGTGATGTGGACTCCCAGGTATTTATACCCGCCACCCTCTCCACAGTAGTCCCGTTAATCCCCAGTGGTGAGTACGTCCTCTGTTGTTGTACCCTCCTAAAGTCCACAATCAGCTCCTTAGTTTTGGTGACATTCATGAGGAGGCTGTTGTCCGGGCACCTGAGTGACAGATCTGCAACTTCCTCCAGGTAGGCCTTCTCGCGTTGTCGGAGATCAGGCCCACCACCACTGTGTCATCCGCAAACTTGATGATGGTGTTGAGCTGAACCTGGCCACACAGTCATGTGTGTACAGGAGTACAGTAGGGGCTGAGGACGCAACCCTGGGGGGATCCTGTGTTCAGGGTGAGGGGTTTGGAGGTGTGTCTGCCCACCCTGACCACCTGTGGCCTGGCGGTCAGGAAGTCCAGGATCCAAGCACACAGGGGGGTGTTCAGTCCCAGCTCAATCAGCTTGCCGGCCAGTCTGGAGGGGACTATGGTGTTGAAAGCTGAACTATAATCAATGAACAGCAGTCTCACATAGCCCCCCCCAGGGCTCCAGACTGCGACCAAATGGTCGCATTTTGCGCCTAAAATTAGACACAGTGCGAGTAAATTTTTCATCAACTCGCGCATGCGCGACCAGTAAATTAGCAGATTTCTTTTTTTTGTTATTAAATATTTTTGTTGTTTACAAACTTGTTCTACACTTCAGCCCACTATAGTTAGCGGTAATGCCTGAATGACTGGTTTGCTGACCGACATTAACTCCAGAAGAAGAAGAAAGGAGACGAAAACCGAAGAAGAAGAAGGCTGGCCTGTGTGAGAGGGGGCTAATGTGTGAAAAGAGGCGCATCCGCGGAGGGCAGAGGTGAGAGGTCCACGAGGATCCTCACCACCGGCGCCCCCGTCCCCCGAGTTGAATCTCTGGGTCAACTCAGCCGACTCTCACATGTCTGAGCCCTTATAGACTGATGTTCACGGTAAACGCATTCCATCTGGAGCGCGCGAGGGTTTTGATAACGTTAGCGGAAGGATTTAAGTGACAACATCCGGTTTTGCAAAGTTAGCGGAAAGAACCACGTGAAACAACATCCGTTTATCAAAATAAGATGTCGACAAATCATACACTAACATATAAAAGTAAACAATGAACTGATGTTGTATCTTTATAGATAGTTTCTGAGATTTAGCTTAAATTATGCTAACATTAAAAATGTTTACTGTACCAAGGAAGAGTTTATAAAAATTAGTCAGTCTTTTGTATG
Organism: Pseudoliparis swirei; assembly: GCF_029220125.1. Classification (NCBI taxonomy): domain Eukaryota; kingdom Metazoa; phylum Chordata; class Actinopteri; order Perciformes; family Liparidae; genus Pseudoliparis; species Pseudoliparis swirei. The sequence goes on from NC_079409.1 coordinate 919,437, forward strand.
TTAAGAAAAGTCCTGTATATAGATTTCCCCAAGAGTTCCAGGAAATGAATGATGCAGATGTGTTCCATACATATCTGAAATCCCCTACAATAGCAATCAAACAATTTTAATGTATCAATTAGGACATTTTTCAAAGTAAAAGTTCTAAATGTTTAAAGAAATCGGTAAATTTCTTTAATATTTGAGTTGCTTTATATATGTATTTCCTCATAGTCCTAGGCAATAATGCTACACAATAAATAGAATGCTTCAATCAACACCGTGATCGGTGATTGGTATTATCGGATCGGCAGATACTGATTTCAGTGATCGGTGATCGGTATTATCGGTGATCGGCAGATACTGATTTCAGTGATCGGTGATCGGTATTATCGGTGATCGGCAGATACTGATTTCAGTGATCGGTGATCGTATTATCGGTGATCGGGCATACTGATTTCAGTGATCGTGATCGGCACCAAAAACCTGATCGGTGCATCTCTAGAAACCAACAAATGTTTTGATTGGCCACATCAAGTGCAACATGCACATGCTCAAGGTATGTTTTCTCTTAAAATATGTTTAAACTCAATACAGTAACTTCTGAAGAGTTCTCTGTTGTGAATGTTTTGCAGTTCATGAAGGCAAACAGGCATAAGATTGTATATTGTCAAATTATTTATCAGTAATACAGTAAAATGATGGGAAAACTTTGCAAGTCGATTTATAGTGTGTCAGGGTTTTCCTGCAGAGAAAATTTGGGCGCCTAAGCGTTTTCAGCGCCTATGACAAATCCCGAGCGCCTAAGGCAAAAAAAGTCTGCGTTGAAAAAACAAAAAACAACTGTGTTCATCAGGTTCATGTCAGCGAATATGTTCTCAATAGTATGTTTCAAGGAGGTGTGCTCACCTGTGCGCGTATCACGGCAGAGCGGCCAGCTGCTGATCACGCACTCAATAGCTCGACTGCATGAATAGAAGGTGCGCGCATAGCGCGCAAAAAAATGTTTTGGGACCACCCAAGACCCATTTTGACCCAGGAAAAAGTGCGCCCCTAAATTTTCTGCTGCGCCCCTAACATTTTAAGTTAGGAGCGACTGTGCTCCTAGTTAAAAAAGTTAGTCTGGAGCCCTGCCCCCTCTGGCTGTCCAGATGAGAGAGTGTGGTGTGCAGTACCTGGGAGACAGCATCATCCGTGGATCTGTTTGGGCGATAAGCAAACTGCAGCGGGTCCATGGAGGAAGGGAGGAAGGCGCAGATGTAGTCCTTTATCAGCCTCTCAAAGCATTTCATGACCACCGAGGTGAGGGCCACCGGTCGGTAGTCATTCATACATGCTGGAGAAGCATTCTTGGGCACAGGGACAATAGTGGATCTCTTGAAGCAGGCGGGGACCACGGACTCAGCCAGGGAGAGGTTGAATATTGTGGTGAACACTGGAGCTAGCTGGTTAGCACAGGTCTTCAGTACTCGCCCAGATATGCCATCTGGACCTGCAGCTTTCCTGGTGTTCACCCTCAACAGAGCCCTCCTCACACTGTGCTCGGTCACAGAGAGTGTGTGTTCGTCCCCAGCGGTAGAACTCACCTCGGCTACGCTAACGGTGTTGTTGTTAGCCGGCGAGCAAGCGCTGTTGTTGCTAGCCTCAAACCGTGCATAAAATGAGTTCAGGTCGTCCGCTAGGGATGCGTCGGCACTCACCATAGCGGGGTCTGCTCTGGTAGTCTGTGATAGTCCGTAGCCCCTGCCATAGGCGCCTGGTGTCGCGCTGCTCCATCTGTGATTCCACTCTGTCTCGGTACCTCCTTTTGGCCTCCTTCACCGCCCTCCTCAGTCCATAGACCGCTGCCTTGTACTCGTCCATGTTGCCGGATACAAGACCGGAGTTATAGGCAGCAGTACGGGCGTTCACAGCTTCACGGATGGATCTATCAACCCACGGCTTTTGGTTAGGAAAGACCCTAACTTTTACCGTGGGGACGATGGTGTCCGCTAGCGTTGCTATGAGGCTCATTGCTACGTCCGCAAACTCGCTGACGTCACTGGAACTGGATTGGATCATGTCCCAGTCGACGATACTCAGAGCGTCCTGTAGCTCAGCCTCTGATTGGTCAGACCACCACTTTACGTCCCTCGTCACTACCGCTTCCCGTGCTATCCTTTGTTGGTACTCCGGTAGCAGTAGTTCACCTACAGGGGCGTGGCTTCAACAAGAAAATTCTGTCCTAAAGTATTGATCGAGACCATCCTGTCCTAAAGTATTGATCGGGACCATCCTGTCCTAAAGTATTGATCGGGACCATCCTGTCCTCCTAAAGTATTGATCGGGACCATCCTGTCCTAAAATATTGATCGGGACCATCCTGTTCTCCTAAAGAATTGATCGGGACCATCCTGTCCTAAAATATTGATCGGGACCATCCTGTCCTCCTAAAGTATTGATCGGGACCATCCTGTCCTCCTCAAGTATTGATCGAGACCATCCTGTCCTAAAGTATTGATCGAGACCATCCTGTCCTCCTAAAGTATTGATCGGGACCATCCTGTCCTAAAATATTGATCGGGACCATCCTGTCCTCCTAAAGTATTGATCGGGACCATCCTGTCCTCCTCAAGTATTGATCGAGACCATCCTGTCCTCCTAAAGTATTGATCGAGACCATCCTGTCCTCCTAAAGTATTGATCGAGACCATCCTGTCCTCCTCAAGTATTGATCGAGACCATCCTGTCCTCCTAAAGTATTGATCGGGACCATCCTGTCCTCCTAAAGTATTGATCGAGACCATCCTGTCCTAAAGTATTGATCGAGACCATCCTGTCCAAGTCAAACTCAGGTGTGTAATTAATTGAAATGTCAGTTTATTGGCTGAAATAAAACATTTGTGTTAATTTGTAGAAAACAAGCAGAAAACAAGCAGATAGATACAGAACGTCATTAAAATCTAATTATTTGATTATTCATAGAATTTACTTTTCATTCTTTTAACCACGAGAAATAAAAACTGTTCAGTCTTGTTTAGGAGAATCAAATATTTAGTTCATGTTGTTAAGTTCCAGAATAACGTTTAGTTTCTGTTCATCTTTGATCTGGTTGGAAGGTATTTAACACTTTTCATTTTGTGGCTGTAATAAACACTGGAGCCAGTAGGGGGCGCTGCGATGAAGGTTCACATGGTAACACTGACGGGAATTGATTGAGCTGTTGCTTTAAAACCAGAGACAAAGTCACACCAGACATTTAACCTGACTGGACACAGGGCTACAGGGACATTTAACCTGACTGGACACAGGGCTACAGGGACATTTAACCTGACTGGACACAGGGCTACGGGGACATTTAACCTGACTGGACACAGGGCTACGGGGACATTTAACCTGACTGGACACAGGGCTACAGGGACATTTAACCTGACTGGACACATGGCTACGGGGACATTTAACCTGACTGGACACAGGGCTACGGGGACATTTAACCTGACTGGACACAGGGCTACGGGGACATTTAACCTGACTGGACACAGGGCTATGGGGACATTTAACCTGACTGGACACAGGGCTAAGGGGACATTTAACCTGACAGGACACAGGGCTAAGGGGACATTTAACCTGACAGGACACAGGGCTACGGGGACATTTAACCTGACTGGACACAGGGCTATGGGGACATTTAACCTGACTGGACACAGGGCTAAGGGGACATTTAACCTGACAGGACACAGGGCTACGGGGACATTTATCCTGACAGGACACAGGGCTACGGGGACATTTATCCTGACAGGACACAGGGCTACGGGGACATTTAACCTGACTGGACACAGGGCTATGGGGACATTTAACCTGACTGGACACAGGGCTACGGGGACATTTAACCTGACTGGACACAGGGCTATGGGGACATTTAACCTGACTGGACACAGGGCTAAGGGGACATTTAACCTGACTGGACAAAAGGCTACGGGGACATTTAACCTGACTGGACACAGGGCTACGGGGACATTTAACCTGACTGGACACAGGGCTACGGGGACATTTAACCTGACTGGACACAGGGCTACGGGGACATTTAACCTGACTGGACACAGGGCTACGGGGACATTTAACCTGACTGGACACAGGGCTACAGGGACATTTAACCTGACTGGACACAGGGCTACGGGGACATTTAACCTGACTGGACACAGGGCTATGGGGACATTTAACCTGACTGGACACAGGGCTAAGGGGACATTTAACCTGACAGGACACAGGGCTACGGGGACATTTAACCTGACAGGACACAGGGCTACGGGGACATTTAACCTGACTGGACACAGGGCTACGGGGACATTTAACCTGACTGGACACAGGGCTACGGGGACATTTAACCTGACTGGACACAGGGCTACGGGGACATTTAACCTGACTGGACACAGGGCTACGGGGACATTTAACCTGACTGGACACAGGGCTATGGGGACATTTAACCTGACTGGACACAGGGCTACGGGGACATTTAACCTGACTGGACACAGGGCTATGGGGACATTTAACCTGACTGGACACAGGGCTATGGGGACATTTAACCTGACTGGACACAGGGCTATGGGGACATTTAACCTGACTGGACACAGGGCTACGGGACATTTAACCTGACTGGACACAGGGCTACGGGACATTTAACCTGACTGGACACAGGGCTACGGGACATTTAACCTGACTGGACACAGGGCTACGGGGACATTTAACCTGACTGGACACAGGGCTACGGGGACATTTAACCTGACTGGACACAGGGCTACGGGGACATTTAACCTGACTGGACACAGGGCTACGGGACATTTAACCTGACTGGACACAGGGCTACGGGGACATTTAACCTGACTGGACACAGGGCTATGGGGACATTTAACCTGACTGGACACAGGGCTATGGGGACATTTAACATGACTGGACACAGGGCTACGGGGACATTTAACCTGATAGGACACAGGGCTACGGGGACATTTAACCTGACTGGACACAGGGCTACGGGGACATTTAACCTGACTGGACACAGGGCTACGGGGACATTTAACCTGACTGGACACAGGGCTACGGGGACATTTAACCTGACTGGACACAGGGCTACGGGGACATTTAACCTGACTGGACACAGGGCTACAGGGACATTTAACCTGACTGGACACAGGGCTACAGGGACATTTAACCTGACTGGACACAGGGCTATGGGGACATTTAACCTGACTAGACACAGGGCTAAGGGGACATTTAACCTGACAGGACACAGGGCTACGGGGACATTTAACCTGACAGGACACAGGGCTACGGGGACATTTAACCTGACTGGACACAGGGCTACGGGGACATTTAACCTGACTGGACACAGGGCTATGGGGACATTTAACCTGACTGGACACAGGGCTATGGGGACATTTAACCTGACTGGACACAGGGCTACGGGGACATTTAACCTGACTGGACACAGGGCTACGGGGACATTTAACCTGACTGGACACAGGGCTACGGGGACATTTAACCTGACTGGACACAGGGCTACGGGACATTTAACCTGACTGGACACAGGGCTACGGGGACATTTAACCTGACTGGACACAGGGCTACAGGGACATTTAACCTGACTGGACACAGGGCTACAGGGACATTTAACCTGACTGGACACAGGGCTATGGGGACATTTAACCTGACTGGACACAGGGCTACGGGGACATTTAACCTGACTGGACACAGGGCTATGGGGACATTTAACCTGACTGGACACAGGGCTATGGGGACATTTAACCTGACTGGACACAGGGCTATGGGGACATTTAACCTGACTGGACACAGGGCTACAGGGACATTTAACCTGACTGGACACAGGGCTACGGGGACATTTAACCTGACTGGACACAGGGCTACGACACTGACCGTTGACCGGTTCAAAGCTGTCCTCGCTGACTCAAACATACGTGGTGACCTCTGGTGACCTCTGACCCCCGCTCACCAAAGACGAGGTTTAGATCTTCTCCACGTAGTTGCCGGGGAACATCCCCTCTCTGCCCCGCAACCGACCGAACCACCAACCAGATGCATCTGCAGAAAGTTCAGAGACGATGAATCTCAGGACTACAGGACTGGCGCTGTGGTCCTTTCAGGTTTCATTCAGGCACCCTTTGCACACCGCACCATCCTAAAATGGTTTTCGGATTCTAATGATCTTTTTTTTTCCCAAGTAATTTTTCCCACACATAATATAATCTCACAAATAAACATCTCATGTGACAGTTAACTTCATCAAATCCCGCTGACTTCAGGACATAGACTCTAACTCTTTGTTGTGGAAGTAGCATTTGATTTCTAGAATAGGAAGCTAGTTAGCCAGAAATGCTACCATGACAATAGATGTATTGTTTAACACGCTGGCACTCGTTATTGGTGCTAAACTGTGATTGGACATAATGAGTCGTCATAAATGTTGAATGCCGCGTTGTACTTATGCTAATAACTACAAACTGATCAGTCTTACCCAGGGCTCTCAAGTTTTGAAGACAGGCAAGAATGACATATGTTAGCTACTGAGCTAATGCTAGCTGCTGAGCTAATGCTAGCTGCTTATGGTCTGAAAACGTTTGACTTGTTTACAATCCCTTTACGAACGGCTAGCATTAGCTTTTTCTTAGCACATGACTGCTATCTTGCAAGATCATTCAGGCTGTGTAAAGTAGTAGTACTAGTAGCTGTAATAGTATTACTAGTAGTAGTACTAGTAGCTCTAGCATTATTACTAGTAGTTGTAGTAGTAGCAGTACTAGTTTCTTAAAAGTTATGTCCTGCTCTGCTATTTTATTCTATATATTTTAACCTTGTGTGTTGCTGCTACAAACATTTCCCCCAGGGGATGAATAAACTATACGCCTGTCTGACAGCAAAACTTAAATAAAGTAGTATCATCAGTCCTAGAAGTAGTGGTGGTAGTAAAAGTAGAAGTAGCTGTATCACTACTAGCTGTAGTAGAAGTACAGTAGCAGTAACATGTGTGGTACTAGTGACAGTAATAATACTGACAGCAGTATTAGTACCTTCAGTGAGTATTGGTACCTTCAGTGAGTATTAGTACCTTCAGTGAGTATTAGTATCTTCAGTGAGTATTAGTACCTTCAGTGAGTATTAGTATCTTCAGTGAGTATTGGTACCTTCAGTGAGTATTAGTACCTTCAGTGAGTATTAGTACCTTCAGTGAGTATTAGTATCTTCAGTGAGTATTAGTACCTTCAGTGAGTATTAGTATCTTCAGTGAGTATTGGTACCTTCAGTGAGTATTAGTACCTTCAGTGAGTATTAGTATCTTCAGTGAGTATTAGTACCTTCAGTGAGTATTAGTATCTTCAGTGAGTATTGGTACCTTCAGTGAGTATTAGTACCTTCAGTGAGTATTGGTACCTTCAGTGAGTATTAGTACCTTCAGTGAGTATTAGTATCTTCAGTGAGTATTAGTACCTTCAGTGAGTATTGGTACCTTCAGTGAGTATTGGTATCTTCAGTGAGTATTAGTACCTTCAGTGAGTATTGGTACCTTCAGTGAGTATTAGTATATTCAGTGAGTATTGGTACCTTCAGTGAGTATTAGTATCTTCAGTGAGTATTGGTACCTTCAGTGAGTATTAGTATCTTCAGTGAGTATTGGTACATTCAGTGAGTATTGGTACCTTCAGTGAGTATTGGTACCTTCAGTGAGTATTAGTATCTTCAGTGAGTATTGGTACCTTCAGTGAGTATTAGTACCTTCAGTGAGTATTGGTACCTTCAGTGAGTATTGGTACCTTCAGTGAGTATTGGTACCTTCAGTGAGTATTAGTACCTTCAGTGAGTATTAGTACCTTCAGTGAGTATTTCCATGACGTCGTCGGCGGTGAAGCTCAGCTCGTCCGTGTCCTGGGCATCGTAGGCGTACAGCGCTCGGCACTGAGGGGACCGCGGCTTGGCTTTGGGAGCCGGTTTGGGTCGACCCGCTCCAGGAAGAGGCTTCACCTCCTTGGACCGGCGCCGCTGAAGTCTGCAGAAAAGACAGCGATGAGCAGAGAACCAGAGAACAGCTCGTAGAACCAGGACCAGGACCAAGCATACCCAATCTAAGGTGACTGTGGCTGGTTTCAATGCTTGATACTGGTCGTGATGGTTCTACTGGTGGCCCAGGTTGATACTGGTCGTGATGGTTCTACTGGTGGCCCAGGTTGATACTGGTCGTGATGGTTCTACTGGTGGCCCAGGTTGAGACTGGTCGTGATGGTTACTGGTGGCCCAGGTTGATACTGGTCGTGATGGTTCTACTGGTGGCCCAGGTTGATACTGGTCGTGATGGTTACTGGTGGCCCATGTTGATACTGGTCGTGATGGTTACTGGTGGCCCAGGTTGATACTGGTTGTGATGGTTACTGGTGGCCCATGTTGATACTGGTCGTGATGGTTACTGGTGGCCCAGGTTGATACTGGTCGTGATGGTTACTGGTGGCCCAGGTTGATACTGGTCGTGATGGTTACTGGTGGCCCAGGTTGATACTGGTCGTGATGGTTACTGGTGGCCCAGGTTGATACTGGTCGTGATGGTTACTGGTGGCCCAGGTTGATACTGGTCGTGATGGTTACTGGTGACTCACCCAGCGGCGCCCTGTTCGGGGACGTTCATGAAGCCCATGTCTTGGTGTTTCTTGGGCTGGTTGTCGTGGCGGCGCTGGCTCTGGAGGCGGGGCAGACTGGGCTGGTCCATGCTGGACTGCTGCCTCAGCAGGGAGCCTCTGGAGGAGGAGCCTCCTCGGGGAGCTCCGGCCCCTCTGGAGCGATGAGCTGAGGGCAAACAAAGAAAGATTAGAAGCCAACAGAACTCAGTCTGAGACGCCCCGGCTCCTGAAGGGTTGTGTCCTGGTACCGGAGTTGGACTGGTTGGTGGACGCGGTCTGGTTTCCCAAGTAGCGGCTCTTGCGTTGGTCTTTCCTCGTCGGTCCTACAAATCAAACAGGAAGTGAGGGGGAGCACACAGGAAGTTATGGAATAATGTGTGGTGAAGCATGTCAGAACTTACTGGAGTTCTTGGGCAGACCCGGTCCGATGGAGACCTGCAGGACCTTGCCGCTGGGCTTCAGGACGGCCTCGTCCCCCTGACTGTCCTGGAACTGGATCTGCCGGGACCCCGAAGAGCTGAAAGGACCCCAGCCTCCCTTCTTCACCTTGAACTCCAGACTGGAGGACAGAGATATTCATGTGTGGTCATGTGGTTCAGTCATAGCTCATGTTTCATGTTTCATCTCTGAAACAGGTTGTTTGTTGTTGAACTTCAGACTGTTCTTCTTCCTGATGATCTCTCTGAATTTCCAGCACCGACTGGAACTCGAAGGAAAAGGCAGCTCCTGAAGAACACTGTGTGTGCCTCCTCATGGGATGATGAAGAAAAGAAGTGAGACAGCCTCCCTTTCACAGGTGAGACTCAGACAGGAGGAGAGAGACAGCTGAGAGAGAGACAGGTGGAGAGAGAGAGAGACAGGTATCTCTGAGAGAGAGACAGGTTGTTGAGAGAGAAGACAGGTGGAGAGACAGGGAGAGAGAGAGACAGGTGGAGAGAGACAAGGAGAGACAGACAGGGAGAGAGAGACAGGGAGAGAGAGAGACAGGTGGAGAGAGACAAGGAGAGACAGACAGGTAGAGAGAGACAGGGAGAGAGAGAGACAGGGAGAGAGAGACAGGTGGAGAGAGAGACAGGTAGAGAGAGAGACAGGTGGAGAGAGAGAGACAGGTGGAGAGAGACAGGGAGAGAGAGAGAGACAGGTAGAGAGAGACAAGGAGAGACAGACAGGTGGAGAGAGAGAGAGACAGGTAGAGAGAGAGACAGGTGGAGAGAGAGAGACAGGTGGAGAGAGACAGGGAGAGAGAGAGAGACAGGTGGAGAGAGAGAGACAGGTGGAGAGAGACAAGGAGAGACAGACAGGGAGAGAGAGACAGGGAGAGAGAGAGACAGGTGGAGAGAGAGAGACAGGTGGAGAGAGACAGGTGGAGAGAGAGACAGGTGGAGAGAGAGAGACAGGTGGAGAGAGAGAGACAGGTGGAGAGAGACAAGGAGAGAGAGAGACAGGTGGAGAGAGACAGGGAGAGAGAGAGACAGGTGGAGAGAGAGAGACAGGTGGAGAGAGAGAGACAGGTGGAGAGAGACAGGTGGAGAGAGAGAGACGGGTGGAGAGAGAGACAGGTGGAGAGAGAGAGACAGGTGGAGAGAGACAAGGAGAGAGAGAGACAGGTGGAGAGAGACAGGGAGAGAGAGAGAGACAGGTAGAGAGAGACAAGGAGAGACAGACAAGGAGAGAGAGACAGGGAGAGAGAGACAGGTGGAGAGAGAGAGACAGGTGGAGAGAGAGACAGGTGGAGAGAAAGAGACAAGGAGAGAGAGACAGGTGGAGAGAGAGAGAGACAGGAGAGAGAGACAGGGAGAGAGAGAGACAGGGAGAGAGAGAGACAGGGAGAGAGAGAGACAGGGAGAGAGAGAGACAGGGAGAGAGAGAGACAGGGAGAGAGAGAGAAAGGTAGAGAGAGAATCAGACATACGTTGAAAGACAAGAACAATTGTATTATATTTGTTTGTGTGTGTATATATACATATATATACTTCATTTTGTATTTTATATTCTACTTGTATACATCTATATCTTTCATCCCTGTATTTTATATTTTATTCTCGTGTGTTTAGTTTATTGGTGCTGCTACTGTGACGACAAATTTCCCCTTCGGGATTAATAAAGTATTTATCTATCTATCTAATCTTTTCATTTCTTTATCTCATGGATGAAATGTGCTGGTAGTTTTAGTTCTGCTTTAGTCCCCGGTTCTAGTTCTGGTTCTAGTTCTGGTCCTGGTCCTAGTTGTAGTTCCGGCCCTGGTTCTAGTTCCGGCCATGGTTCTAGTTGTAGTTCTGGTTCTAGTTGTAGTTCCGGCCCTGGTTTCTGTTCTTGTTCTGGTTACAGTTTCTCCCTAGATGTAGTTTTAGTTTTGCTTTTGGCCCTGGTTCTAGTTCTGGACTTGATTCTAGTTGTTCTGGTTCTAGGTGTAGTTCTGGCCCTGGTTCTAGTTCTGGACTTGATTCTAGTCCTGTTCTAGCTCTGTTGCTCGTTCTAGGTCTTGCTCCAGCCCTGATAGTAGTTGTAGTTTCAGGTCTAAATCTTGTTCTGGTGGTGTACCTCAGGGAAACAGACTGGATCTTGTTGAGCTCGATCTTCCTCTTGAGGACCTCCTGGATCTGACCTTTCTCTGGACCCTGCTTCACCTTTTCTCGACCAATCAGGTAGAGGAACTTTGGGGTCAGGATGAGGTCTCGCTTCACAGTCTGTGGAACATCAGGAACACAGATCATTCATTACATTACATGTCATTTAGCAGACGCTTTTATCCAAAGCGACTTACAGTAAGTGCATTCAACCTAGAGTACAAACTCAGAACAACAAGAATACAGAAGGTAACATTTCCTCAACATAGTCGTACTACAAAAGTACCAGTCAGGAAGATGGAAAGTTAGAAACTGGATTTGGGGACAATGGATCTGGGTTCCGGACTGGAACCCTTGAGGGTCTGTGTTCACAGAGGGTTGAAGGAACTGCCCTCTTTGACCTGGTCTGCTGGGTTTCTGTCAGACCATGAAAGATCCTCAACCCTCCTCCTGGAATAGTGAACTGGTCTTCTCTAGCCTATTATGATCGTCCCCACCAGAACCCGACCAACATCTCTGCACTCCCGTGGCCTCCTGGTCGCTCGACCTCCTCACCCCTTGAACTTCTGTACCTGCAACCTGATATTTTGAGGTAATTGGAGTCCCGGTGCTGCAGATCTTCTCCTGGGTCATGACACCCCGGGTGGAGGCCAACACACAAATCAGACGCAGCCAGAAGAAGAGTGGGAGGAGGCCACGCCGGTATGCCCAGTGGGAGGAGGTCACGTCGGTATGCCCAGTGGGAGGAGGTCACGTCGGTATGCCCACAGTGGGAGGAGGTCACGTCGGTATGCCCAGTGGGAGGAGGTCACGTCGGTATGCCCAGTGGGAGGAGGTCACGTCGGTATGCCCAGTGGGAGGAGGTCACGCCGGTATGCCCAGTGGGAGGAGGTCACGCCGGTATGCCCAGTGGGAGGAGGTCACGTCAGTATGCCCAGTGGGAGGAGGTCACGCCGGTATGCCCAGTGGGAGGAGGTCACGCCGGTATGCCCAGTGGGAGGAGGTCACGTCAGTATGCCCAGTGGGAGGAGGTCACGTCGGTATGCCCAGTGGGAGGAGGTCACGTCGGTATGCCCAGTGGGAGGAGGTCACGTCGGTATGCCCAGTGGGAGGAGGTCACGTCAGTATGCCCAGTGGGAGGAGGTCACGCCGGTATGCCCAGTGGGAGGAGGTCACGTCGGTATGCCCAGTGGGAGGAGGTCACGCCGGTATGCCCAGTGGGAGGAGGTCACGTCGGTATGCCCACAGTGGGAGGAGGTCACGTCGGTATGCCCACAGTGGGAGGAGGTCACGTCAGTATGCCCAGTGGGAGGAGGTCACGTCAGTATGCCCAGTGGGAGGAGGTCACGTCAGTATGCCCAGTGGGAGGAGGTCACGTCGGTATGCCCAGTGGGAGGAGGTCACGCCGGTATGCCCACAGTGGGAGGAGGTCACGTCAGTATGCGCCCAGTGGGAGGAGGTCACGTCGGTATGCCCACAGTGGGAGGAGGTCACGCCGGTATGCCCACAGTGGGAGGAGGTCACGTCAGTATGCGCCCAGTGGGAGGAGGTCACGTCGGTATGCCCACAGTGGGAGGAGGTCACGTCAGTATGCCCAGTGGGAGGAGGTCACGTCGGTATGCCCACAGTGGGAGGAGGTCACGTCAGTATGCCCAGTGGGAGGAGGTCACGTCGGTATGCCCAGTGGGAGGAGGTCACGTCGGTATGCCCACAGTGGGAGGAGGTCACGTCGGTATGCCCAGTGGGAGGAGGTCACGTCGGTATGCCCACAGTGGGAGGAGGTCACGTCAGTATGCGCCCAGTGGGAGGAGGTCACGCCGGTATGCCCAGTGGGAGGAGGTCACGTCGGTATGCCCACAGTGGGAGGAGGTCACGTCGGTATGCACAGTGGGAGGAGGTCACGTCGGTATGCCCAGTGGGAGGAGGTCACGCCGGTATGCCCACTGGGACCCGCAAGTACGATCACATCACCCCAGTCCTGTCTTCCCTCCATTGGCTTCCTGTCCACTTTAGAGTTCATTTTAAGATTTTATTGTTTGTTTTTAAAGCGCTTAATGGGCTGGCCCCTCAGTACATCTCTGACCTCATACAGGTGTACACCCCCTCAAGGGGTCTGAGATCGGCTGACCAGCTCCTCCTAGTAGTCCCTAAAACTAAGAAAATTACCAGAGGAGACCGGGCCTTCTCAGCAGTAGCCCCAGGCTCTGGAACGACCTGCCCCAGGTCAAATTGTCGCCCACCCTCCAAACCTTTAAGTCCCGCCTGAAGACCCACCTCTTTTCCCTCGCTTTCGAGTCAGTTTGAGCTATGTTTTGTATTGATTTCTCTCTATTTTGTTTGTATGCCTTTTATCTACTACTGTAATATTATATTTTATTATTATGCTATGCTTACTGTGAAGCACTTCGTTAAACCCTCTGTTTTTAATATGTGCTATATAAATAAATTGGATTGGATTGGATTGGATTGGTATGCCCAGTGGGAGGAGGTCACGCCGGTATGCCCAGTGGGAGGAGGTCACGCCGGTATGCCCAGTGGGAGGAGGTCACGCCGGTATGCCCACAGTGGGAGGAGGTCACGCCGGTATGCCCACAGTGGGAGGAGGTCACGCCGGTATGCCCACAGTGGGAGGAGGTCACGTCGGTATGCCCACAGTGGGAGGAGGTCACGCCGGTATGCCCACAGTGGGAGGAGGTCACGCCGGTATGCCCAGTGGGAGGAGGTCACGCCGGTATGCCCAGTGGGAGGAGGTCACGCCGGTATGCCCACAGTGGAGGAGGTCACGTCAGTATGCCCAGTGGGAGGAGGTCACGCCGGTATGCCCACAGTGGGAGGAGGTCACGCCGGTATGCCCAGTGGGAGGAGGTCACGCCGGTATGCCCAGTGGGAGGAGGTCACGCCGGTATGCCCAGTGGGAGGAGGTCACGTCGGTATGCCCACAGTGGGAGGAGGTCACGCCGGTATGCCCAGTGGGAGGAGGTCACGCCGGTATGCCCAGTGGGAGGAGGTCACGTCGGTATGCCCACAGTGGGAGGAGGTCACGCCGGTATGCCCAGTGGGAGGAGGTCACGCCGGTATGCCCACAGTGGGAGGAGGTCACGCCGGTATGCCCAGTGGGAGGAGGTCACGCCGGTATGCCCAGTGGGAGGAGGTCACGTCGGTATGCCCACAGTGGGAGGAGGTCACGCCGGTATGCCCACAGTGGGAGGAGGTCACGCCGGTATGCCCAGTGGGAGGAGGTCACGCCGGTATGCCCAGTGGGAGGAGGTCACGCCGGTATGCCCACTGTGGGAGGAGATCACGTCGGTATGCCCAGTGGGAGGAGGTCACGCCAGTATGCCCACAGTGGGAGGAGGTCACGCCGGTATGCCCAGTGGGAGGAGGTCACGCCGGTATGCCCACTGTGGGAGGAGATCACGTCGGTATGCCCAGTGGGAGGAGGTCACGCCGGTATGCCCACAGTGGGAGGAGGTCACGTCGGTATGCCCACAGTGGAGGAGGTCACGCCGGTATGCCCAGTGGGAGGAGGTCACGCCGGTATGCCCAGTGGGAGGAGGTCACGCCGGTATGCCCACAGTGGGAGGAGGTCACGCCGGTATGCCCAGTGGGAGGAGGTCACGCCGGTATGCCCAGTGGGAGGAGGTCACGCCGGTATGCCCACAGTGGGAGGAGGTCACGCCGGTATGCCCAGTGGGAGGAGGTCACGCCGGTATGCCCAGTGGGAGGAGGTCACGCCGGTATGCCCAGTGGGAGGAGGTCACGTTGGTATGCCCAGTGGGAGGAGGTCACGCCGGTATGCCCAGTGGGAGGAGGTCACGTCAGTATGCCCAGTGGGAGGAGGTCACGCCGGTATGCCCACAGTGGGAGGAGGTCACGCCGGTATGCCCACAGTGGGAGGAGGTCACGCCGGTATGCCCAGTGGGAGGAGGTCACGCCGGTATGCCCAGTGGGAGGAGGTCACGCCGGTATGCCCAGTGGGAGGAGGTCACGCCGGTATGCCCACAGTGGGAGGAGGTCACGCCGGTATGCCCAGTGGGAGGAGGTCACGCCGGTATGCCCAGTGGGAGGAGGTCACGCCGGTATGCCCAGTGGGAGGAGGTCACGCCGGTATGCCCAGTGGGAGGAGGTCACGCCGGTATGCCCAGTGGGAGGAGGTCACGCCGGTATGCCCAGTGGGAGGAGGTCACGTCGGTATGCACAGTGGGAGGAGGTCACGTCGGTATGCCCAGTGGGAGGAGGTCACGTCGGTATGCACAGTGGGAGGAGGTCACGTCGGTATGCACAGTGGGAGGAGGTCACGTCGGTATGCCCAGTGGGAGGAGGTCACGTCGGTATGCCCACAGTGGGAGGAGGTCACGTCGGTATGCCCACAGTGGGAGCGGTTCATCCACAACTCTGGCCTGAAGCAACTCCAGGAGAGAGACGGACCGGCCTTGAAGCTCGTGCAGAGGACCAAACACCCGGACACAGGCGCTGGTGTCTGGCTGGTGACTCTGGACCGTGTGAGACCTTCACACAATGCCTCATATTCTAAAAGGGTCCAGATCATCGATCAGATTTATTTCCGCAGCTTAAGTTTTTACCCTGAATCTTCGGTCAAACTTCACCACGACGTCAGCGAAGTCGATTCTCTCCCGCCGGCCGACGAACTGCCGGATCTCCGGGTGGTTCTCGGTCCCGAGGTAGTCGCCCACGAAGTTCCTGTTGATGCTGTTCCTGCGGCGCTCCTTCTTGTTCAGCAAGATGTCGGAGGCTGAAGGAGCCACATAAGCACTCATCACCATGTTCTGGACTAAAGGTAGCGACCCCCCCCCCCCGACGGTCTTACCTTCCTCCCTCATCTTGACGTACTTGCGGACAGCGATGTGCTTGCGCCAGGCCTTCTGGATGACCCGAGCGTAGCCATTGTACTTCCTCTCCCTCATCTCCTCCAGCAGGAAGAGCTGCAGGGGAACGGACACACATGAAGGCCAGGCAGCTGCAGCATGATGAACCGCTGCGTCGGGTTTCGTACCGACTCCGGAGCTTTGATGAAGACTTTGGTCTTGCCCAGCTGGAACTGGTCCTGGTCCATGTGGACGGAGTTGAGGAGGTGTAGGACTCCCTGGCGCTCCTTCTCGGTCCAGCGTGGCCAGGTCTCCTTCGTCAAGATGGCATACCTGCAGCGCACAAACCTCCGTTAGCATGTTGGAAGCGGTCGCGCAGCTTCCAGGACGGTGCGCTGTTTGACCTCTGACCTCTGCAGGAACTTGTTGAAGGCCCGTCTGTAGGCGTATCCCGCCCGCCGGATTCTGATGTTCTCCCGGAGGCCCAGGTACTCCACTTGGTGTCTGGCCCGGTTGTCTTCCCAGTCCCGGGGGCGTTTGGTCTCGTTGGGTTTGATGCAGCGAATGTAGTGGGGGGTGCACTTCATCAGGGTCTGGACCAGACTGGTGGATTGTTTCTAAAAGAGGGGGTGCACTTCATCAGGGTCTGGACCAGACTGGTGGATTGTTTCTAAAGGGGGGGGTCTACGTGTTGGCCCTGAGGCGCTGGGGGAGACTCACCTTGATCTTGGTGCTGGCGGTGGACGGACGGCCTCTCTTCTCCACCTCCAGGTTCTCAGTGAACAGAGCTCTGATGAAGGGACTGAGCACAAACACACCACATCATGAGGTCATCAGACACACCCACTTAAGCCGAACTACTTCTTCAGAGCATGGAACCCTGAACTCTGACCCTCTTGCTCAGGTTTCTGCTGTGCAAAGGATTGTGGGTATTTGTGAAGACTTACAACTCGCTGCTCTGCATCAGCTCGATGATGTCATTGAACAACACGTCTCTGTTCCTCTCACAGAAACCGCTGACGTCATACGATACCTGGACAGACAGACGGAGTTAACACACACTTCTATATTATAACCACAGACATGCAAACTAAAAAAAGGCACTTGAACGCATCAGCATTTCAAGATTTCTTAAACAACTGACAAACAAAAACAGTGGTGCGTTCCTTTAGTGCACGTTTCGTGCCATCGCGAGGAATGTCGACAGCAGCAACCGAAACTCGTCTCTATAGAAAACCTCTAATCAAACTACAGATAACATGGCCGACATCTTCACATTTAAAAAACTCTTCATCAGGAACACAGTGAAATGGGTTTATTCAACACACACACACACACACACACCTTGCCGGCGTAGTGGTGGATGATGAAGCCCTGGCTCCAGCTGCTGAAGTGCTCGTGCGAGCCCATCTGGCCCTGCAGCTTCTGCAGCAGCGTCTGGTCCGCCCCCTCCCCCTTGGCGTGCATCGTGGCGCAGACGTCGTCCAGGACGCTCATCAACCCAACGGGATTCTGGGAAACGTCACAACCACAGCCATGTTCACTCCTTTAACTCCACGAAGAGAGGAGCCCGATTGGTTGACTCACCAGTTTGGACTCGATGAGGTCACAGACCACCTTGTTGTTGAAGTACTCGATGGGGGTCCACTGGATCCCCTCCTGCACGTACTCGTCCTGCAGAGACAGAGCGTCTCAGTGTGGACACGGACCCACTCCTCAGTCCATGAGCAGTACGGCTCAATAAGAGGGAGAGGGGCTGACGTCACGATGTCATGGTGCGATGACGTCATGACAGCGTGAGGTCATCGCACCATGACATTACATCATGACGCGATGACGTCATGATGTAATGTCATCTTCATTCGGTGACGTCATGGTGTGATGACGTCATGGTGTGATGACGTCATGGTGTGATGTCATGACATCTTGATTCGGTGACGTCATGGTGTGATGACGTCATGGTGTGATGATGTCATGACATCTTGATTCGGTGACGTCATGGTGTGATGATGTCATGACATCTTGATTCGGTGACATCATGGTGTGATGACGTCATGGTGTGATGATGTCATGGCTCCTCACCTGTTCGGCCTTCAGCGTGAGCTCGATAAAGATCTGCTGCAGCTTCTCGTTCACAAAGTTGATGCAGAACTGCTCGAAGCCGTTTCTCTGAAAGTACACGAGTAAACAAGTACACGAGTACACAAGTACACAAGGACACAAGTAAACAAGGACACAAGTAAACAAGGACACAAGTACACGAGTACACAAGTAAACAAGGACACGAGTACACAAGTACACAAGGGCACAAGTACACGAGTACACAAGTAAACAAGGACACGAGTAAGAAAGGACACAAGGACACAAGTAAACAAGGACACAAGGACACAAGTAAACAAGGACACAAGTACACAAGTAAACAAGGACACAAGTACACAAGTAAACAAGGACACGAGTACACAAGGGCACGAGTACACAAGAAAGGACACAAGTAAACAAGGACACAAGTACACAAGGGCACGAGTACACAAGTAAGAAAGGACACAAGGACACAAGTACACAAGGACACAAGTAAACAAGTACACAAGGACACGAGTACACAAGTAAACAAGTACACAAGGACACGAGTACACAAGGACACAAGTACACAAGGGCACGAGTACACAAGTAAGAAAGGACACAAGGACACAAGTAAACAAGTACACAAGGACACGAGTACACAAGTAAACAAGGACACAAGTGTCTGTGTTTTTACCTGGAAGATCTCAAAGCCGTAGATATCGAGGACTCCGATGTTGAAATCCTCCTGGTCCTTCTGGATGGCTTTATTTACACACTACACACACACACACACACACACACACACACACACGAGTACAACATGAACAGGAAGTAGGGTGGTAGGAAGTGATGAAGTAGGAAGTGAGGAAGTAGGAAGTGATGAAGTAGGAAGTGAGGAAGCGATGAAGCAGGAAGTGACGAAGTAGTTAGTAGGGAGTGAGGAAGTGACCTACGTCCACTAGGAAGTCGAACAGACGGGTGTGCAGGGCCTTGGACAGGGCGTCTCTGGAGAAACAGGCCTGCTCCGTGCTCATCGTCACGGCGATGGACTCGCTCTTCCCGCCCCACTTGCTGTCAATCATCCTGCTGGTCAGTTTACTGCAGAGGCCGTCCTGAGGGACGCCGAGCAGGAAGGAGGGGAAGGCCAGGACTGGAGACAGGCAGGGAGGGAGACAGGGAGACAGGCAGGGAGGGAGACAGGCAGGGAGACAGGCAGGGAGACAGGAAGACAGACAGGGAGACAGAAAGACAGGCAGGGAGACAGGAAGACAGGCAGGGAGACAGGAAGACAGGCAGGGAGACAGGAAGACAGGGAGGGAGACATGCAGGGAGACAGGAAGACATGCAGGGAGACAGGAAGACAGGTAGGGAGACAGGAAGACAGGTAGGGAGACAGGAAGACAGGCAGGGAGACAGGAAGACAGGTAGGGAGGGAGGGAGACAGGAAGACAGGCAGGGAGACAGGAAGACAGGGAGACAGGTAGGGAGACAGGAAGACAGGGAGGGAGACAGGAAGACAGGTAGGGAGACAGGAAGACAGGGAGGGAGACAGGAAGACAGGGAGGGAGACAGGAAGACAGGGAGGGAGACAGGAAGACAGGTAGGGAGACAGGAAGACAGGGAGGGAGACAGGAAGACAGGCAGGGAGACAGGAAGACAGGCAGGGAGACAGGCAGGGAGACAGGAAGACAGGCAGGGAGACAGGAAGACAGGCAGGGAGACATGCAGGGAGACAGGAAGACAGGGAGGGAGACAGGAAGACAGGTAGGGAGACAGGAAGACAGGCAGGGAGACAGGAAGACAGGTAGGGAGACAGGAAGACAGGCAGGGAGACAGGAAGACAGGGAGGGAGACAGGAAGGGAGACAGGAAGACAGGCAGGGAGACAGGAAGACAGGTAGGGAGACAGGAAGACAGGCAGGGAGACAGGAAGACAGGCAGGGAGACAGGTAGGGAGACAGGAAGACAGGGAGACAGGAAGACAGGGAGGGAGACAGGAAGACAGGGAGGGAGACAGGAAGACAGGCAGGGAGACAGGAAGACAGGGAGGGAGACAGGAAGACAGGCAGGGAGACAGCATGACAGGGAGACAGCAAGACAGGGAGGAGACAGTAAGACAGGTAGGGAGAGAGGAAGAGAGGGTAGGGAGACAGGAAGACAGGAGGAGACAGGAAGACAGGGAGGAGACAGGAAGACAGGAGGGAGACAGGAAGACAGGCAGGGAGACAGGAAGACAGGGAGGGAGACAGGAAGACAGGCAGGGAGACAGGAAGACAGGGAGGGAGACAGGGAGGGAGACAGGAAGACAGGGAGGGAGACAGGAAGACAGGAAGACAGGGAGGGAGACAGGAAGACAGGAAGACAGGGAGGGAGACAGGAAGACAGGGAGGGAGACAGGAAGACAGGTAGGGAGACAGGAAGACAGGTAGGGAGACAGGAAGACAGGTAGGGAGACAGGAAGACAGGCAGGGAGACAGGAAGACAGGGAGGGAGACAGGAAGACAGGTAGGGAGACAGGAAGACAGGTAGGGAGACAGGAAGACAGGCAGGGAGACAGGAAGACAGAGACAGGAAGACAGGCAGGGAGACAGGAAGACAGGCAGGGAGACAGGAAGACAGGGAGGGAGACAGGAAGACAGGCAGGGAGACAGGAAGACAGGCAGGGAGACAGGAAGACAGTAGGGAGACAGGAAGACAGGGAGGGAGACAGGAAGACAGGAAGACAGGTAGGGAGACAGGAAGACAGGGAGGAGACAGGAAGACAGGACAGGAGACAGGAAGACAGGGAGGGAGACAGGAAGACAGGAGGGAGACAGGAAGACAGGAGAGACAGGAAGACAGGTAGACAGGGACATGGCCTCTGAGAGACAGACAGACAGACAGGCAGGGAGACAGGAAGACAGGGAGACAGACAGGAAGACAGGAGAGACAGACAGACAGACAGGAAGACAGTCAGACAGGAAGACAGACAGGCAGGACAGACAGGAGACAGGGACAGGGAGGAGACAGGAAGACAGGTAGGAGACAGGAAGACAGGCAGGGAGACCCAGGAAGACAGGTGAGAGACAGAAGACAGGCACAGACAGTCAGACAGGAAGACAGGTGAGGAGACAGACAGACAGACAGACAGGACAGACAGTCAGGACAGGCCTCCGAGAGACAGACAGACAGACAGGCAGTCAGACAGTCAGACAGTCAGAGTCAGAGGACATGGCCTCCTGAGAGACAGGAAGACAGACAGGGAGACAGACAGACAGACAGACAGGACAGACAGACCCACCACGGACATGGCCTCCTGAGAGACAGACAGACAGACAGGCAGGTCAGACAGTCAGACAGTCAGACAGACCCACCACGGACAGGGAGAGACAGGAAGACAGGCAGTCAGACAGGAAGACAGACAGACAGGGGAGGAGACAGAGACAGCAGGACATGGCCTCCTGAGACAGACAGACAGACAGGCAGGAGACAGGAAGACAGACCCACCACAGGACATGGGAGAGACAGACAGACAGACAGGCAGGAGACAGGAAGACAGTCAGACAGACAGGAAGACATGGCTGAGAGACAGACAGACAGACAGGACAGTCAGACAGGCAGGACAGACAGGACAGACAGACAGACAGACAGTCAGACCCACCACGGACATGGCCTCCTGAGAGACAGACAGACAGACAGGCAGTCAGACAGTCAGACAGACCCACCACGGACATGGCCTCCTGAGAGACAGACAGACAGACAGACAGACAGACAGTCCTGGTCCTCCAGAGACAGACCCACCACGGACATGGCCTCCTGAGACAGACAGACAGACAGACAGGCAGTCAGACAGTCAGACAGTCAGACAGTCAGACAGACCCACCACGGACATGGCCTCCTGAGAGACAGACAGACAGACAGGCAGTCAGACAGTCAGACAGTCAGACAGACCCACCACGGACATGGCCTCCTGAGGACAGACAGACAGACAGACAGGCAGTCAGACAGTCAGACAGTCAGACAGTCAGACAGACCCACCACGGACATGGCCTCCTGAGAGACAGACAGACAGACAGGCAGTCAGACAGTCAGACAGACCCACCACGGACATGGCCTCCTGAGAGACAGACAGACAGACAGACAGACAGACAGTCAGACCCACCACGGACATGGCCTCCTGAGAGACAGACAGACAGACAGGCAGTCAGACAGTCAGACAGTCAGACAGACAGACCCACCACAGACATGGCCTCCTGAGGGACAGACAGACAGACAGACAGACAGTCAGACCCACCACGGACATGGCCTCCTGAGAGACAGACAGACAGACAGACACAGACCATGGTGTCGAGGAACTCCTTCTTGTCGTCCATGTCCTCCACCGTGTAGGTTCCTGATTGGTTGAGATAGAAGTAGTAGTCGGGGGTCGTGACCCCGAGGTTCTCCCGCTGCTCCGAACTCGCCCCCTCTAACACCTGAGGTCAAAGGTCAAACACAGGTTCTCCTTTTCATACAGACCACATGAAACAGAAAGAAGGGAAGGAGTCAGGAGAGGAAGTGATGGAATCAGGATAGATAGAGAGAGAGATAGAGATATGGATAGATATAGAGATAGAGAGATAGAGCGATATATATAGATATATAGAGAGAGATAGAGAGATAGAGCGATATATAGATATATAGAGAGATAGAGCGATATATATATAGAGAGAGAGAGATAGATATAGAGCGAGATAGAGAGATATATAGATATTGTTAAGTTGTAATAGTTTATTTTAGATGATGATAATGATATGATGATATATACTTTTTTTATTAATCCCCAAGGGGAAATTAGTTCTCTGCATTTAACCCCTCCTTAGTTATTAAGGAGCAGTGGGCTGCAGTGATGCGCCCGGGAAGCAACTGGGGGTTCAGTGCCTTGCTCAAGGACACTTCGACTTGCAACTAATGGGGAGAGCGGGGATCGAACCCACAACCTTGGGGTTGCAGGACGACCCTCTTACCCCACTGAGCTACAGCCCCTATTTTGATAACATCTGCAGAGGTCTTATGTTTTAAATTAATACATATAGAAAGATATTATAATAGACAATATTAGGGAGAATATTGATATTGTTATTAATGTATTATGAAGCATTCGGGTAATGTTTACTCTATGCAAATGTAAATGGCAAGAATTAATGTATGTTGCATGAGAGTGACTGTATGTTAGTATTATAGATTGACGAGGCCGGTTGAATTCCGTGAAGTGACTTACAATAACAGACTTTTATTGTGAAGGTGACTTTAATGCGGACAATAACAAGACGGGACTCTTATTGTGAAAGCGACTGGACCGGAAGTGACGTTTCGACCGGGGCCATGAGGAGATGAATCTCCGTGTGTTAGAGAGACCGCCCTCTTTCTACAGGTATCAGCGAGGCCACAAGGCTGAGCTCCCGGAGGAGCGCCTTGAATGTTTGTTCTACACTTCCTGCCATTAAATGTTGAAAACTTAATCCACACGCGTCCAGAAGCCTGTTTTCCACCATCTGCGAAGTGCCCAGTTTCAGAATACTCTACAATATATAGAGAGAGATATAGAGAGAGATAGAGCGATATATATATATAGATATATAGAGAGAGATAGATATATAGAGAGAGATAGAAAGAGAGAGAGAGATAGAGCGATATATATATAGAGATAGATAGAGAGAGAGATAGATATATAGAGAGAGATAAAGAGAGAGAGAGAGATATATAGATATATATAGAGAGAGAGATAGATATAGAGAGAGATAGAGCGATATATATATATATATAGAGAGAGAGATAGAGTGATATATATAGAGATATAGAGAGAGAGATAGAAAGAGAGATAGAGCGATATATATAGAGATAGAGATAGTTCTTCACAATGTGGAGGTGTGCTTTGGGTCATTGTCCTGTTGGAGGAAGACATTGGCTCCAATCAAGCGCTGCCCACAGGGTATGGCATGGCGTTGCCAAATGGAGTGATAGCCTTCCTTATTTAAAATCCCTTTGACCTGGTACAAATGTCCCACTTTACCAGCACCAAAGCAGCCCCAGACCATCACATGACCTCCACCATGCTTGACAGATGGTGTCAGGCACTCTTCCAGCATCTTTTCACCTGTACTGCGTCTCACGTTCTTCTGTGTGATCCAAACACCTCAAACTTGGATTCATCTGTCCAGAACACCTTTTTCCAATCTTCCTGTCCAATGCCTGTGTTCTTTTGCCCATACCAATCTTTTCTTTTGATTGGCCAGTCTCAGATATGGCTTTTTCTTTGCCACTCTGCCTAGAAGGCCAGCATCCCGGAGTCGCCTCTTCACTGTCGACGTTGACACTGGCGCTTTGGGTACCATTTAAAGAAGCTGCCAGTTGAGGACCTGTGAGGCGTCTATTTCTCAAACTAGAGACTCTAATGTACTTGTCTTCTTGCTGAGTTGTGCACCGGGGCCTCCCACTTCTCTTTCTGCTCTGGTTAGAGCCCGTTTGTGCTGTTCTCTGAAGGAGTAGTACACACCGCTGGAGGACATTTTCAGTTTCTTTGCAATTTCTCGCATG
This sequence comes from Pseudoliparis swirei, assembly GCF_029220125.1. NCBI lineage: Eukaryota > Metazoa > Chordata > Actinopteri > Perciformes > Liparidae > Pseudoliparis > Pseudoliparis swirei. Next base: position 944,078 of record NC_079409.1, read on the forward strand.
GAATAGCCTTCATTTCTAAGAACAAGAATAGACTGGCGAGTTTCACATGAAAGTTCTTTTTTTCTGGCCATTTTGAGAGTCTTATCGAACCCACAAATGTGATGCTCCAGATAATCAACTAGCTCAAAGGAAGGCCAGTTTTATAGCTTCTCTCATCAGCAAAACAGTTTTCAGCTGTGCTAACATAATTGCACAAGGGTTTTCTAATCATCCATTAGTCTTCTCAGGCGATAACACAATGTACCATCAGAACACTGGAGTGATGATGAAATGGGCCTCTATACACCTCTGGAGATATTTCATTAGAAACCAGACGTTTCCACCTAGAATAGTCATTTACCACATTAACAATGTAGAGAGGGTATTTATGATTGATTTAATGTTATCTTCATTGAAAAAAACAATGCTTTTCTTTGAAAAATAAGGACATTTCTAAGTGATCCCAAACTTTTGAACGGTAGTGTATATATAGAGAGAGATAGAGCGATATATATATATATAGAGAGAGATAGATAAAGAGATATATATTTAGAGAGAGAGAGAGAGATATATATAGAGAGCGATAGAGAGATATATATAGAGATAGAGATAGAGAGAGAGATAGAGAGAGAGATATATAGAGATAGAGATAGAGAGAGAGATATATATATAGAGATAGAGATAGAGAGATATATATAGAGAGAGAGATAGAGAGAGAGAGAGATAGATAGAGAGAGAGAGAGAGAGGTACCTGGTAATAGATGTGGAAGCTTCTCTCTCCGGGGTTCTGAGAAACAACTCTACTCTTCTCCAACAGGAAGTTGGAGATCTTCCCTCCATCAGGAGCTCCTCCTCGACTGAACTGGATCTCAAAGTACTTCCCCTGGTAGTAGTACGTGTTAGTAGTACATGCTAGTATCCCGTTTACTACTCATTACTGTGTATATATGTTCACTCACAAATCTGCTGGAGTTGTTGTTGCGGACTGTCTTGGCGTTCCCAAAGGCCTCCAGCAGGGGGTTGGACTGCAGGATGATGTCCTTCATGTGCTGCACGCCCCAGACCAGAGTCATAGAGCAGTCAGAGAGCAGTCATAACAGGAGTCATAGAGCAGGAGTCAGAGAGCAGTCATAACAGGAGCCATAGAGCAGGAGTCATAGAGCAGGAGTCAGAGAGCAGTCATAACAGGAGTCATAGAGCAGTCATAGAGCATTCATACCATGAGTCATAGAGCAGGAGTCATAGGGCAGGAGTCATAGAGCAGGAGTCAGAGAGCAGTCGTAACAGGAGTCATAGAGCATGAGTCATAGAGCAGTCATAACAGGAGTCAGAGAGCAGTCGTAACAGGAGTCATAGAGCATGAGTCATAGAGCAGTCATAACAGGAGTCATAGAGCAGTCATAGAGCAGTCATAACATGAGTCATAGAGCATGAGTCAGAGAGCAGTCATAACAGGAGTCATAGAGCAGTAGTCATAGAGCAGTCAGAGAGCAGTCATAACAGGAGTCATAGAGCATGAGTCATAGAGCAGGAGTCACAGAGCAGTCATAGAGCAGTCATAACATGAGTCATAGAGCAGTCAGAGAGCAGTCATAACAGGAGTCATAGAGCAGGAGTCATAGAGCAGTCATAGTACAGTCATAACATGAGTCATAGAGGAGTCATAGAGCAGTCATAACAGGAGTCATAGAGCAGTCATAACATGAGTCATAGAGCAGGAGTCATAGAACAGGAGTCAGAGAGCAGTCATAACAGGAGTCATAGAGCAGTAGTCATAGAGCAGTCAGAGAGCAGTCATAACAGGAGTCATAGAGCATGAGTCATAGAGCAGTCATAACATGAGTCATAGAGCAGTCATAACATGAGTCATAGAGCAGTCATAACAGGAGTCATAGAGCAGGAGTCATAGAGCAGTCATAGTACAGTCATAACATGAGTCATAGAGCAGGAGTCATAGAGCAGGAGTCATAGAGCAGTCACAACAGGAGTCATAGAGCAGGAGTCATAGAGCAGGAGTCATAGAGCAGTCACAACAGGAGTCATAGAGCAGGAGTCATAGAGCAGTCACAACAGGAGTCATAGAGCAGGAGTCATAGAGCAGTCACAACAGGAGTCATAGAGCAGGAGTCATAGAGCAGGAGTCATAGAGCAGTCACAACCGGAGTCATAGAGCAGGAGTCATAGAGCAGGAGTCATAGAGCAGTCACAACAGGAGTCATAGAGCAGGAGTCATAGAGCAGTCACAACAGGAGTCATAGAGCAGGAGTCATAGAGCAGTCACAACAACTACTCGTACCTGGACTTTGTCTCCTCCTCCAGACACTTTGGACACGTAGCTCATGATGTATTTGGCCGCAACAGTTTTTCCAGCTCCACTTTCACCGCTAGCAGGAAACAGAGCAGGAAACAGGAAAACAGAGAGCAGGAAACAGAGAGCAGGAAACAGGAAACAGATAGCAGGAAACAGAGAGCAGGAAACAGGAAACAGAGAGCAGGAAACAGGAAAACAGAGAGCAGGAAACAGAGAGCAGGAAACAGGAAACAGAGAGCAGGAAACAGAGAGCAGGAAACAGAGAGCAGGAAACAGAGAGCAGGAAACAGGAAACAGAGAGCAGGAAACAGGAAACAGAGAGCAGGAAACAGGAAAACAGAGAGCAGGAAACAGGAAAACAGAGAGCAGGAAACAGGAAACAGAGAGCAGGAAACAGGAAACAAAGCAGGAAACATGAAACAGAGAGCAGGAAACAGAGCAGGAAGCAGAGAGCAGGAAGCAGGAAACAGAGAGCAGGAAGCAGAGAGCAGGAAGCAGAGAGAAGGAACCAGAGAGCAGGAAGCAGAGAGAAGGAAGCAGAGAGAAGGAAGCAGAGCAGGAAGCAGAGAGCAGGAAGCAGAGAGAAGGAAGCAGAGAGAAGGAAGCAGAGAGCAGGAAGCAGAGAGCAGGAAGCAGGAAGCAGAGAGCAGGAAGCATCTCTTTGATCAATAACTTCATCATTAATCTCACAATGCTGTCAATCAACCCGATGAAGAGCCGCCCACACAGACACTTTAAGCTTGTTTCGTCATATTTAATGTTAAGGTGTTGTTGTTGTTGTTGTTGTTTGTGCCCCATTAGTCCCGCCTACCTGATGATGACACACTGGTTCTCGGTGTCAATCATCATGTTTCTGTACATGTTGTCAGCCAGAGCGTAGATGTGGGGCGGGTTCTCGTACTGAGCCTGGAGGAACAGGAAGTAGCAGGTTATTCACATGTATAGGTGTTGTTGTTGTTGTTGTCGTCTCACCGCTCCCTGGTAGAGCTCCACTTCTCGCTCAGTGAAGTATGGAAGCTGTTTGAATGGATTCACTGAGATCAGAACTGGACCGATGTAGGTCTGAGGAGAACCGGGTCAAGGACCAGAACCAGAGCAGAACTAAACCAGAACAGAACCAGAACAGAACCAGAGCAGAACCTTCCCACAGCCCTCCGTCAGAGGATACGTAGATGTAGTCGTCCAGGTATCTCCTCTTCAGGTTCTCCGTGATGGCGTCCTCGCTGATCTTGGACAGCAGCACCATGTCGTCCACGCCGCTCACCTTCACGTTCTGGGCCAGCCAATGGTAGCGCTCCTTACTGCCCTGGGGGCGGGGCATAGACACAGAGACCGTCAGCTGGTCAACCCGGGTTAGGCAGCCCTGTATATACATATGTGTATATATATTTTTTTTAAATATATATGTGTGTGTATATATATATATATATACATATACACATACATACATATATATACACACATATATATACACTACCGTTCAACATTTTGGGATCACCCAGACAATTTCGTGTTTTCCATGAAAACTCACTTTTATTTATCAAATGAGTTGCAAAATGTATAGAAAATATAGTCAAGACATTGACAAGGTTAGAAATAATGATTTGTATTTGAAGTATTAATTGTTTTCTTCAAACTTTGCTTTCGTCAAAGAATGGTCCTTTTGCAGCAATGACAGCATTGCAGACCTTTGGCATTCTAGCTGTTAATTTGTTGAGGTAATCTGTTGAAATGTCACCCCACGCTTCCTGAAGCACCTCCACCAGTTGGATTGGCTTGATGGGCACTTCTTGAGGACCATACGGTCAAGCTGCTCCCACAACAGCTCAATGGTTGAGATCTGGTGACTGGCCACTCCATTACAGACAGCAAGCTGCCTGCTTCTTCCCTCAAGAGTTCTTCACAATGTGGAGGTGTGCTTTGGGTCATTGTCCTGTTGGAGGAGGACATTGGCTCCAATCAAGCGCTGCCCACAGGGTATGGCATGGCGTTGCCAAATGGAGTGACAGCCTTCCTTATTTAAAATCCCTTTTACCTGGTACCTCCCACTTTCCCAGCACCAAAGCAGCCCCAGACCATCACATGACCTCCACCATGCTTGACAGATGGTGTCAGGCACTCTTCCAGCATCTTTTCACCTGTTCTCGCCTCACAAATGTTCTTCTGTGTGATCCAAACACCTCAAACTTGGATTCATCTGTCCAGAACACCTTTTCCAATCTTCCTCTGTCCAATGCCTGTGTTCTTTGCCCATCCCAATCTTTTCTTTTGATTGACCAGTCTCAGATATGGCTTTTTCTTTGCCACGCTGCCTAGAAGGCCAGCATCCCGAGTCGCCTCTTCACTGTCGACGTTGACACTGGCGTTTTGGGTACCATTTAAAGAAGCTGCCAGTTGAGGACCTGTGAGGCGCCTATTTCTCAAACTAGAGACTCTAATGTACTTGTCTTCTTGCTGAGTTGTGCACCGGGCCTCCCACTTCTCTTTCTGCTCTGGTTAGAGCCCGTTGGTGCTGTTCTCTGAAGGAGTAGTACACACCGCTGGAGGACATTTTCAGTTTCTTTGCAATTTCTCGCAAGGAATAGCCTTCATTTCTAAGAACAAGAATAGACTGGCGAGTTTCACAGGAAACTTCTTTTTTTCTGGCCATTTTGAGAGTCTTATCGAACCCACAAATGTGATGCTCCAGATAATCAACTAGCTCAAAGGAAGGCCAGTTTTATAGCTTCTCTCATCAGCAAAACAGTTTTCAGCTGTGCTAACATAATTGCACAAGGGTTTTCAAGGGTTTTCTAATCATCCATTAGTCTTCTAAGGCGATAACACAATGTACCATCAGAACACTGGAGTGATGATGAAATGGGCCTCTATACACCTCTGGAGATATTTCATTAGAAACCAGACGTTTCCACCTAGAATAGTCATTTACCACATTAACAATGTAGAGAGGGTATTTCTGATTGATTTAATGTTATCTTCATTGAAAAAAACAATGCTTTTCTTTGAAAAATAAGGACATTTCTAAGTAATCCCAAACTTTTGAACGGTAGTGTATATATTTTAAATATATATGTGTGTGTATATATATATATACACACACATATATATACATATGTATATATACACACATATGTATATATAAATATACATATGTATATATACATATGTATATATACATATGTATATATACATATGTATATATATATACACACATATGTATATATACATGTATATATATATGTATATATACATATGTATATATATACATATGTATTAGGGCTGCAACAACGAATCGATAAAAATCGATTATTAAAATAGTTGGCAATGAATTTCATTATCGATTCGTTGTGATTATTACGGCGCTCAATAAGTCACGGAGTATAAACAAAGTTGAGTTGAGCGCGGCGCTGGGGAAACAGAGCGGAGGGAGAGACGGAACGCTGCGTTGTGAGAGCCAATCAGCGCTGAGCTGCTCCTCTGTTGATGAATCTAATTGGCTGCTGCTGCTCACGTGGCGCTGGATGCGGAAGTCCTTCACGTCGTCGGAGACATTCACGGAGCTGAGTGCGCCTCCGGGTGACGTTATGACCCCAGACACCAGGGCGCTACATGTCACCACGTGTGTGGCATTTCCACAAGAGGATAACGTAGAAAACGTGGTTATTTATTCCGTGGCGGATAGCGGAAAATATTTTTCCACAGAGAAAGGCAACGGAGATAAGCCACGCCCCCACTCGCTGTGAGCGCTGCGCGTGCAGACAACATTTAACGGAGCGGAGCAGCGTGAGCTCTGATCGCTCTTTTAATGAAGTATCGATTCTAAAAATATGCTAAATCACATCGTTTTTAACGTACGGTACTTTGTTAGCATCGCTACACCGTGCAGCGTGACAGCAGCAGATGTAGCGGACTAACATTCAAGCTAACCTAACTTCCCAAACGCTGTGGACATCTGAACGCTGATTGGCCGAGACGCGACACGTCCATCAAAGATGTTTTATTGTGAAGAGCACCACTCCACATTTTTTCCGCGTCTCACTGCAATCTCAACGGCAGCGGGCCAGGTGAACAAAATAATACATCGTAACGCGTCTGATATTGTTCAGGGGGCGGGGCCACATGGGGACCACTGCTCAGGAGAGGAGAGCTGTCAGTCTGTTTGTGACGGTTCATCACCATGCTGACCAGTGAACAGGTTCATCACCATGGTGACCAGTGAACAGGTTCATCACCATGGTGACCAGTGAACAGGTGAACATATGTATGTATATATATTAGGGCTGGGCAACGATTTAAATTTTTAATCGCGATTAATCGCATGATTTCCCTGATTAATCGCATTTGTATACGCAAAATCCAATAATTAATTCAAAAGTAGTGTATAGCGCACTTCTATTTTAAATGTTGCTGCTGAGATTAAACATCTCTCTTGTTCTGCCTGTTTTGTGATATACATGCCTAAAAGGTGCCTAATATTTCTTGACTGAAATAATATCGGCATTATAATTATTATAACTGAGGATTTTTTAGTTGCCTATTTTGTGGAGCCCCTCAGGACGTGGTGCCCTCCGCACAGCGCGTAGTGCGCTATGGGAGCGGCGGCGCTGGGAGGAGTTTACAGCACAAACAACAATGAACTAGTGGAGGCGGCGAGGTGCTCCGTGTTGCCAGGTTGGAGATGGTGAAGTATCGTACCAAAGGCTCAACATGGTTGTATTTGGAGGATAATTATCGTGTATCTGGCAACCCTGAGATCGGTCGACCAATGACTGTCCTCTATACCGTCAGAGCTCACGTAAGAAGGGAGATACCATTTCCAAAACTTGTAAGGGGTAAATACTAGTTTATGAAAACCCAGAGAAACACAAATATCCGACGAAGCAAAATCCCGACGTTTTTGGAATCCCTGCCGGACGCATTCTTTAGGTCTCAGAAGCAGGACGTGTCCGGGGAAAGAGGACGTCTGGTCCCCCGATGTCCAGTCGTCCCCAGAGAGCAGCAGCACGTTGTGAAGCTGTCGCTTTGCAGTCCTCTCCTCTTCATCCAGCTCGTGTATTCTCCGTGTGACGTGTGTCTTGAGTCTCGTACCTGCCGTCATTTGTTGAGATTCTCCATGTTTGTTAAACCGCGAATGACTTTCTTTTCCGGTTCCGCAGCAATCAGTAGCAGACTTTTACAAAATAAAAGCCTGTGAGAAACACACTTTTACAACAATAAAATAAATAATAAAACCTGCGTTAACGCGCGATAAAATAATTGTCGCCGTTAATTAATTGATGCGTTAACGCAAGATTAACGCGTTAACGTGCCCAGCCCTAATATATATATATATTAGTGCTGTGAAAAATAACGCGTTAACTCAGTTAATTCAATTACAGGTTTAACTAGTTGTTGTTTTTTAACGCATTTAACGCATGCGCAGAATGAGCTTCCAATCCGTCTGTTGTTGGTCGTTAGGACGAAAAAAAAGTCACTTGCAAAATGAGCTTCCAATCCACCACTTCAACCTGAACTCTGTCCGCTCTCATGCAGACGGTCTGTTCATCGGTAATGATCCTTCCGCAGGTTCACCTCCGGAAACCTTGTTACGACTTCTACTTCCTGTAGATCAGGGTCTCAACACGTCGATCGCGACCTGCCAGTCGATCGCGGCGTAGTGTCGGTAGATCAATGACATTAAAGAGATTGGCCCGCCCCTGACATGTTCTCTAGAGCACGTCTTTGTTCTTTTATTAAACTAAACGTCTGTTGTTGATCGTATCTCCACAGCAGCATGTCATTTCTGTCTCTTCGCGTTGCGTTAACACTTATCGATCTCCGTATCGCGCCAGAGAAACAAAAGTCACTTGTCCGGGCGGTGAGGTTTCAGCCAGCGGTGTCCAAAACCCACACAGTCAGTTTGCCTCAGCAGCTGCTAGAGGAAGACTAGAGGCCTTTAGATTGTATCATGGTGGAGTTCATGGTTGACAAACAAGAGAAACATGCTCTGTTTAACCCTCCTGTTACCTTTACATTTACTAACAAGTTTAAGTGTGAGGTACTTTATGTTTGTTTGTTGACTACCTAAATAGCCCTTTGAATAAATAAAAAAGTTGATATTTCTTATATGTTTGACACAGTGAAAAACAGCCTGGGGTCAAATTGACCCCAAAGAACACCGACATTAAACATTGAATGGGGTCAAATTGACCCGAAAGGTAACAGGAGGGTTAAACATTCTGTTTAGGATGAAGATGTATTAATGTTCCATATGGAAGAAAACTGCTAAATAACTGCTGAGTTGCAGCACCATTGTATAGAAGAATGTATAAATGTATATATCCGTCTTTTGTCATAAATCTCTATGTTCTCACAAAATATACCGAGAATATCGGTAATATGTGATTAATCATGATTAATCCACAAAAACCTGTGATTAACCCGATTAAAAATTGTAATCGTTTCACAGCCCTAATATATATACATATGTATATATACATATATATATACATATGTATATATATCCTAGGGATGCACCGATCTGATTGGCGCCGATCCATATCGGCCGATATTCCCATTATCGGTTTTGATCGGCGTTCTCAAAACGGCCGATCAGATGACGTAACATCTGCGAGAACTATCAGACGTTTCAATCGCGGCGCAACAGAGACGATGCGCCCGGCGAGGGCCGCAGAGTGAGAGGTCAGAGGGGATCCTCACCACCGAGCGGCGTCCCCGTCCCCCGAGTTGAATCTCTGGGTCGACTCAGCCGACTCTCACATGTCTGAGGCTCTGAGCCCCTAGAGATGCTCACGCTAAACACATTCCATCGGGAGCAAAGAGGGGTTGATAACGTTAGCGGAAGGATTTAAGTGACAACATCCGGTTTTGCAAAGTTAGCAGAAAGAACCACGTGAAACAACATCCGTTTTTCAAAATAAGATGTCGACAAATCATACACGAACATATAAAAGTAAACAATGAACTGATTTTGTATCTTTATAGATCGTTTCTGAGATTTAGCTTAAATTATGCTCACATTAAAACATTGTTACTGGACCAAGGAAGAGTTTATAAAAATAAGTCAGACTTTTGCATGTTAAACAAAGTCCTGTAAATAGATTTCCCCAAGAGTTCCAGGAAATGAATGATGCAGATAATTATCGTGTATCTGGCAACCCTGAGATCGGTCGACCAATGAATACTAGTTTATGAAAACCCAGAGAAACACAAATATCCGACGAAGCAAAATCCCGATGTTTTTGGAATCCCTGCCGGACGCATTGTTTAGGTCTCAAAAGCAGGACATGTCCGGGGAAAGAGGACGTCTGGTCCCCCTCACTAACCGGCCTGCAGTAGCTCTCCACTTCGCTGGCGTTGCTTCTCTTGGTTTATTCCTCCCTGCAGCTCGTCTGCCGAAGCCTCGCTCCACTGTGTGTTTGTTGTATGATTCGCTGCATCAACGGTGTGTTTAGCATTTAAATGATATTTAAGACTGGAAGTACTCCGGTGATAAGACCGGATAAGTTCCGCAGCAATCAGTTGCAGACTTTTACAAAATAAAAGCCTGTGAGTAACACACTTTTACAATAATAAAATAAATAATAAAACCTGCGTTAACGCGCGATAAAATAATTGTCGGTGTTAATTAATTGATTAACGCGTTAACGTGCCCACCCCTAATATATATACATATATACATACACATATGTATACAGGACTGTCTCAGAAAATTAGAATATTGTGATAAAGTTCTTTATTTTCTGTAATGCAATTAAAAAAACAAAAATGTCATGCATTCTGGATTCATTACAAATCAACTGAAATATTGCAAGCCTTTTATTCTTTTAATATTGCTGATTATGGTTTACAGCTTAAGAAAACTCTAAAATCCTATCTCATAAAATTTGAATATTTCCTCAGACCAAGTTAAAAAAAAGATTTATAACAGCAAAACAAAATCAAACATTTGAAAATGTGTTTCGAGTTAATTAGACGATTCAAGTGATTTGTTTAATACCCTACTAGTATACTTTTTCATGATATTCTAATATTTAGAAATAGGATATTTGAGTTTTCTTAAGCTGTAAGCCATAATCAGCAATATTAGAAGAATAAAAGGCTTGCAATATTTCAGTTGATTTGTAATGAATCCAGAATGCATGACATTTTTGTTTTTTTAATTGCATTACAGAAAATAAAGAACTTTATCACAATATTCTAATTTTCTGCGACAGTCCTGTATATACATATATGTATGTATATATACACATATGTATGTGTATATATACATATGTATATATTAGAGATGCACCGATCAGGTTTTTGGTGCCGATCACCGAACTCAGTACCTGCCGATCACCGATAATACCGATCACTGAAATCAGTACCTGCCGATCCGATAATACCGATCACCGATCACGGTGTCGATTGAAGCATTCTATTTATTGTGTAGCATTATTGCTATGAGGACTATGAGGAGATACATATATAAAGCACCTCAAACATTAAAGAAATTACAGACGTCCTGAGGGGGCTCCACAAAATAGGCAACGAAAAAATCCTCAGTTATAATTATAATGCCGATATTATTTCAGTCTAGAAATATTAGACACCTTTTAGGCATGCATAGTTCATTTTAGTTTAGTTCATATGGCAGTACATTTAAAATAAGTGTCAAGTTCTAGGAATTGACAAACTGCACTGAAAGTGTTTTCTGGTGTCTCTAACAGGGACAACACATGTTATGGCACTTTCATCCATATGGCAGAACATTTCAAATAGAAGGGCGCTATACACTACTTTTGAATTAATTATGGATTTTGCGTATACAAATGCGATTAATCGCGATAAAAAATTGTAATCGTTGTCCAGCCCTAATATATATACTAGGGCTGTCAGCGTTAACGCGTTAATCTATGCGATTAATTTGGCTGCGTTAACGCACTAAAATATTTTAACGCAATTAACGCAACTTTTTTTATTTTCTTTTTATTTTAAATATACTTTATTAATCCACAAGGGGCAATTAGTTCTCTGCATTTACCCATCCTTAGTTATTAAGGAGCAGTGGGCTGCAGTGATGCGCCCGGGAAGCAACTGGGGGTTCAGTGCCTTGCTCAAGGACACTTCGACTTGCTTCCGGTGTTCGTTGAAGTTTTTACACTCCTGAGTGTCAAACCGCGGCAGTACGGTTTGACACTGTTTCCGTTTTTAAAACAATTATTTCTCCGCGAAAATAAGGAGCATAAATGAGTTTAACTCGTGGATGAATCAGTCGGGTTTCCTCCTGCTCCTCCTTCCTCCGTCTCCCCCTCTGACACACAGAGGAACGGAGGGGCGACGTGTCGGGGGACGCGGCGCGGAAAGACTCGTCACACGAAACCTTCACCGTGATTGGTCAATCCGTTTGTCTGTCAACATTTTGAGAAAAAAACAACCAATGAACACTCAGTAAATCACAAAGGACCTCCCACCTCACAGGTGAGGCTCATTAGCAGCCTGTCAGTCAGAGAGCAGAGAACACGGCACCAGGACAACTGAGCCTCATTGAATAGAGCTGAGATTGTTCTGGAATGTTTGATGTAGAACACGTGGGGGTGTGTCATATGAAAACGCCTTTAAAAGGTGAATTTACATGTTTTTGTAAAATGTATAAAATGAGCCCCGCCTCCAGAGGGTGAACAGGACATATGTGAATGTCAGTCAGTCACCAAGGCCACTGGTTCTGCTGTTCAGTGGTAAAGATGACAGGACCAATGGGGTCTCTATATACTTCTTTTTTTTTACTAATCTGATGTTTCACTGAAGAAACAATTTATCATCCACAATATTAAATACCTCGCTGGCACTTTATAGGTAGGAGCCTCTTTGAAAACACAGCTCTGTGTGAAGTTTGGTCTTTAAAAAGAAGGAAAAAACTTTTAATCGCGATTAATTAATCGCAATTTCAAAATGTGCGATTAATTAGTTACTTTTTTTTCATTGATTGACAGCCCTAATATATACTACATACATATATATGTATGTATATATATATACACATGTGTATATATACACATGTATATATACATATATATATATTAGGGCTGTGAAACGATTAAAATGTTTAATCAGGTTAATCACAGGTTTCTGTGGATTAATCATGATTAATCACATATATATATTTATACACAGGGGTGCACATAACTTGCTCACCAGTGTGCGCGCCAGCATCGGAGCTCTGCCGCGCGCAAGCCGTGAAGAGTTGTTGCCGGCGTGTGTCAGATGCACACGCCGGCATCCGACGGAGATCGGAGTCGTGTTAACGTGACACGTAGAGACAGAATGACATGCTGCTGTAGAGACGACCAACAACAGACGGATTGGAAGCTCATTCTGCGCATGCGTTAAATGCGTTTTAAAAAATTAACTTATTAATCCTGTAATTTAATCATAACGCGTTAACGCGTTATTTTTCACAGCACTAGTATATATACATATGTATGTATATATACATTTGTATATATATATATGTATGTATATATATACATATGTATGTATATGTATGTATGTATATATATAAAAATGTGTATATATACATATGTATATATACATATATATGTATGTATGTATATATATACATATGTATATATATATATATATATATGTATATATATATATATATATATATATGTATATATATATATATATGTATATATATATATATATATATATATATATATACATATATATGTATATATACATATATATGTATATATATATATGTATATATATACATATGTATATATATATATACATACATATATATGTATATATACATATATATGTATATGTATGTATATATATACATATGTATATATATGTATGTATGTATATATATACATATGTATATATATATATACGTATATATATATATGTGTATATGTATATATGTGTGTTTCAGCTGATCGTTTGGATCATTTCTTCTTCCTGAAGAATTCCAGCATTCCTTTGTCCTGTGGGATCTTGTTGAGGAGACGCCCTGTGTGTGGTTGTGTGTGTGGTTGTTAGAGTGTGTGTGGTTGTTAGAGTGTGTGTGGTTGTGTGTATGTGTGTGTGTGTGTGTGTGTGTGTGTGTGTGTGGTTGTAAGAGTGTGTGTGTGAGAGTGTATGTGGTTGTGAGAGTGTGTGTGTGTGGTTGTAAGAGTGTGTGTGAGAGTGTGTGTGTGTGTGGTTATAAGAGTGTGTGTGTAAGTGTGTGTGTGTGTGGTTGTAAGAGTGTGCGTGTGAGAGTGTATGTGGTTGTGAGAGTGTGTGTGTGTGTGGTTGTAAGAGTGTGTGTGAGAGTGTATGTGTGTGTGGTTGTGAGAGTGTGTGGTTGTAAGAGTGTGTGTGTGTGTGGTTATAAGAGTGTGTGTGTGAGAGTGTGTGTGTGTGTGGTTGTAAGAGTGTGTGTGAGAGTGTGTGTGGTTATAAGAGTGTGTGTGTGTGGTTGTAAGAGTGTGTGTGTGAGAGTGTGTGTGTGTGTGTGTGTGTGGTTGTGTGTGTGTGGTTGTTCGAGTGTGTGTGGTTGTGTGTATGTGTGTGTGTGTGGTTGTGAAAGTGGGTGTGTGTGTGTGTGGTTGTGAAAGTGTGTGTGGTTGTGTGTATGTGGTTGTGAAAGTGTGTGTGTGGTTGTGTGTACGTGTGTGTGTGTGGTTGTGAAAGTGTGTGTGTGGTTGTGTGTACGTGTGTGTGTGTGTGTAGTCAGATTAGTCAACGTTTATAAAATGAACTAAACATCATAAATATAAACTAAACTGAGATGAAGATGAATTCAGTTTATTTGGTAAAGCTAACATCACTAAGAGGCCTCACAGCTTGGAGACAGCCTGACCTTTGACCTTTGACCTCACATCAGAAAAACTCCCAAGAGATATAACCTCTCAGGGTAAAGAGGTGAGACCTTCAGGACAATAGATTACAACTATTCATCATTAGTATTATTATAGTAATTATTATAAAAATAATAATAATAAATATTATTATCATTATAATCATGATAATTATTATAATAATTGTTTACCTGCACATATAAATATATAAAGTTCCTAATATTTTACCATCCTGTAGTGAAACATAAATACATGTACATTTTATAACAAATAAATGTAATAGTTAAATGTGATTAAAACATTATTTATTATTTATAATTATTGATATAATTAAATCAAGAGAAAGTTGTTGTATTTATTCTAATTCATATATACTTTATTATTATTTATATGTACATTAATATTTATTATTTTAATATTTATTATTAAAATACATTCTTTCTTTTCCTATTTTAAGTCTTTTTTGTTAATTACATTTGTTTTTAAAAAGTTCAGACTTTCAAATTAAAGTGAAAGATTACTTTGAAATTAAACTTCTTTTCTTTTCTTTTTTTTAACAAACAGCTTCAGAATTCTGATCCGGGATCTGATCTTGCAGGACCGGGATCAGGACCGGGACCAGGACCGGGATCAGGACCGGGATCAGGACCGAGACTCTCCCGCGTCTCCCGCGTGAGGAACGAGGGGACCCACCATGTCTGCTGCTGCTGCTTCACTTCCGGCTTCAGGTGGGCGCTGAGAATCTTCAGCTGGTCTCAGGTGGATCGGGACCAGGGGGGCTCGGACCGGTTCCGGATCAGCTCAGTCCGGACCCGTTGAGTCCAGATCGGGAGTCAGAAGGATTCTGTTGGTCTCTCGCCTCGTTCTTCAGGCTGAACTCTCTGCAGGTGTGGACATGTGAAGCCCCGCCCCCTCCTTCTGCCGGGGGACCTCTGGGTAATGTAGTCCACAGCTTGGTGTGGACAGGTGAAGCCCCGCCCCCTCCTTCTGCCGGGGGACCTCTGGGTAATGTAGTCCACAGCTTGGTTTCTGCAGGACCTTCATTACCTTCGCATTGAGAATGCAGAAGGTTTTGTTTTGATCGCCGTGTATTTATTTATTTGTATGCGTGTTACTCGCATAACAAAAAAAGTTTTAAACCGAATTGCATGAAATTTGGTGGGATGATTGGTTATTATCCGGGGACCATTTGATTAGATTTTGAGATCGATCCGGTCAAAGGTCAAGGTCATGAAAAGGTCAAAATCTTCTTTTTACCATAGCACGGTCAATTTCTATCCAATTGGCAACTAATGCCACAATGTTCATAATTCAATGCCCAATCTTGTGATATGCGAAGGTATGCGCTCTACCCAGGGCCCGTTCTAGTTCTGAAATGTATTTCTTTACTTTAATTGTGATATTTACTTCATGAAAACATTAAATTATAATTAAAGCTGCGAGCAGCGTTGAACGGGTCCTCGCTCACCTGCGCCGGTCGGGGGTGCCGGCTGGACGCCGGCTCGCTCGGCCCGGGGACGCAGGCACGCCGGTCGGACTTGTCGCCGTTTGTCATGTAAGAGTGAAATTAGGCTTGTCGATAAACTCGGGCCGTGACTTGTAACGAGCACGACACGTTTGGGGCAGATTCGACCAAGTCCAGTTTAGCCACAAGGTGGCGCTTTAACTATGTGAACATATTCATGCATCATGTGTCCCTACGTGAAGTGTAGACCACGTCATGTAAATTAAATGTAAAAAACCCGATAACATTATTTTTGCCTTAGCCTGGAATCAAAAACAGGTCTCTGTGTCACTAGGCAAGCACCTATTGCTCTGCACCACTGATTAGATGTAATTGCATCAGCTGTAGGGGGTAACATTATCGTTAAAGTGAATAAATTATGGTTATTTTACTTTTCAACAGGTGTTCCTATAAAAAATTGTTTCTTTCTTCATGTGAATGTGTTCAGGCCTTGACTGGCATCATGCATGATTCTATTGGGAAAGATTGGATGAGTTTAAGCAATAGTTTTTAACATAAAGAAATCACAGAAAGTACACAATTATTGGCAGTAAAAAAGCGTCAATTTCCTACGAACGAAAAGTCTTTTTTTTCTCAGTGTTCATTGTTCAAGTCTTGAGATTCTAAAGAAAAAATATGAGCCGATTATTTTGGCGTTTTGTAGGAGAAATCCTTAGATGTAGAAATGTAAAAAACGGCAAAATCAAGCAAAAAACGCCCAAAAACGTGCAAAACGGTGGAAAATGTAAGTAGGCGGAGCTTAGGGTCCTGAGAGGCTTTTTTGTCAAGCAGGTCCAAGTGGACTTGGAGAACAAAGAACTCGTCATTTGGACATTCTGGGTGAGGGGCGTCGCCGGGCAAACCTTGAGGTGGCGCTAGAGAGCAATTTTTGAAAGCCGAATTTCGAGGTCGGTGTCCATCGTCTAGTTTCACCGAGCCTGACGAGCTCGCCAAATGTGGGGAGTTTTGGGATATGATGCGTTCCCCAAGGTTCACAAACAAGAAGCGGAATAATAAGAACCCGAACAATTTCAATAGGGTATATTTAACTATTGATTATTAAAAGATTAGACGGGTTTTAATAATCAATGAACTCAGATTCCAATAAAAACTATTTACTAAGAATTTAATTTATTTTTTACACAGAAAGACACACACACACAGACACACACACACACACAGACACAGACACAGACACACACACACACACACACACACACAGAGACACACACAGAGACACACAGAGACACACGCAGAGACACACACACAGACACACAGAGACACACACACAGAGACACACACAGAGACACACACACAGAGACACACACACAGAGACACACACAGCGACACACACACAGAGACACACACACACACACACAGAGACACACACAGAGACACACACACTAAGACACACACACACTAAGACACACACACAGACACACACACAGACACACACACACAGACACACACACAGAGACACACACACTAAGACACACTGTGGCAGACCAGGGGAAAAGCAGAGCAGACGAGGCCCAGGAGGCGGATCCCAAAGCTCAGGTTGGGGGAAGTGATCCACGGGGCGTACTTCCCAGGGCAGGGGCTACAGCCAATTGGCACATGGGAGTGGTCACACCTACAGCCCATCAGCTGATGACAGACACAGACTCTATCTACCCTCCACTGGAAGGCATCAGGGGAGAGCAGCCTGAACAGGAGAGGAGAAGGAACGGTGGAACCTCAGGAGAGGAGAAGGAACGGGGGAACCTCAGGAGAGGAGCTGCCACAGACCGGAGGTAACTGGACCCTCTCACCTCTCTCCTCTGCTCGGCCCATACAGGAGATCGGAACGTCTCACACCAGGTGTGAGACCAAAGACCAAAGACCCGACCGGGAAGAATCCTTTGTTGCCGTTAGATGCCCATTCCCCCCTTCTCCTAAACGTTTTATTAAAAGACACTTTATTTTGCGCTACGTCTCTGAGTCTCCTGATTTTATACCGAATCTCACCTCCAAGTCCCCCGGGTTGCCACATTTGGTGGAGAATGCGCGCACGGTGATCTATCGCTAGAGATTCTGTATAAAATAGGTACTCAGAGAGTCCCGCAGTGCTATGGAGGACGCCCTAGCACAGCTCGTGCAGACGCAAACCCAGCAGGCACAGAGCCTAAGAGCATTACAGGATGATATGACAACTCTGGGTCAGCACCTGATGAGACCAGAGAGGCCGACGGAACCCAGTAAAGTGCTCACCAAGCAGACGGGCGATGATGACATTGAAGCCTACCTAAGGGTTTTTGAGAGAACGGCAGAGAGAGAGAGGTGGCCTCCAGCAGAGTGGGCAGGGATACTAGCCCCGTTTTTAACAGGTGATGCACAAAAGGCCTGTCGGGACCTCGGCCCCTCCGAAGTAAATAATTATGAGGTGTTAAAAGCCACCATCTTAGCCCATTATGGACACAACCTCCAGACCAGGGCCCAACAGTTCCACTCCTGGTCATATGACGCTACTGCTCCTGTACGGCCACAGGTTGCAACCTTGATGCGACTGACACGCAGTTGGTTAACCACGGGAGCTGGACCTTCAGCCCTGGACCGAGTTGTGATGGACCATTGTGTTAGAGCACTACCCAGGGATGCCAAACTACATGCCTCCCAAAGCAGCCCAAAGACGGTGGATGATCTAGTAGACGTATTGGAAAACCACCAGGTCACAGTGGAGCTGATGCGGAGCAGTCGGCAAGAGGGAAACAAGCCAAGGTGGACTAAGGACCCAGTGACTCCACCACCACTACACCGCCAGATTCCACAGGTGGGACAGGCCCGACCGCCGCCCCAGCGTCGACCCCTCGTGAATCCGGACCGCCGGAAGTGCTTCACCTGTGGCCAAGAGGGCCACTTAGCTTTGAATTGTCCGGTGAATGACGTCTTGATGCCGACGGCAGGCTCATCAGATCCACAACAGATGGCCGGCAGCTACCTAACCACTTGCTGGGCCCATGAGGGCGCAAGGGCCCCAAAACTTCCCGTCAGAATAGGGGACCAGGATGCAGAAGCCCTACTGGACTCGGGGAGTGCTGTCACTCTCTTACGACCCGGGCTGACAACTGGCACCCGGGGGCCCCCTATCCCAGTCTCCTGTGTCCATGGGGATTCGCGGAATTATCCCACCACCCACATTAAGGTTCAGACCACAAGGGGAACTTTTGAAGTCATGGCGGGAGTGGTAGAAAATTTGCCGGTACCAATGCTGATTGGTCGGGACTGCCCCATTTTCTGGCGTTTGTGGGCCGACAGGATGACGAGCAACAGGAGAAACCGAAAAAACAGACCTCGGAGCACCCAGAATACCAAATTGCTACATGCCTGTGCAGCACCATCTAGCCCGACTGATTCATCAGCAGAGCAAACAGACGAGGAAGCCCAGGCCCCAGCAGAGGTCCCAGCAAGGGAGGACCCCACCGACTGAGGCCTCATCAAACGAAGTGTTTTCTGAGTTCCCCATGGCCGAAGAGGAAAATGCTGTCAGCCCAGGACAGTTTGGCACCGCACAGTTGGAAGACCCCAACCTTGAACAAGCCAGACAGAACCTGACGGTGATCGAGGGGAATCCTGCAGAAGGGGTGAGTGTTACCCCTTTCCCCCATTTCTCTGTGAAAAAGGGACTCCTATATAGGGTCGCTAAGCTGGGTGAACTTGTTGTTGAACAGTTGTTGGTCCCTAAACGCTATGTTCCAAAAGTGTTGTACTTGGCCCATTCACACCTGTTAGGAGCTCATCTGGGAGTAGAGAAGACCTATGACAGAATCCTGGGCCGCTTCTACTGGCCAGGCGTGAAGAGGGCTGTCCAGGATTACTGCAGAAGCTGCCGGGAGTGCCAGAAGACTGCGCCAAAGGTACAATATCAGAATCCCTTGATCCCGTTACCTTTAATTGATGTTCCCTTCCAGAGAGTGGCCATGGATATCATAGGACCCCTGCCGAAGTCCAGTAGGGGACATCGTTACATCCTGGTCATCATGGACTATGCCACCCGCTACCCAGAGGCAGTCCCATTACGCACCGCAAGTGCTAAGGCTGTTGCCAAAGAACTCTTTCTCCTGTTTAGGCGAGTAGGCATTGTGAAAAAGGTCCTAACGGACCAGGGAAGCTGCTTCATGTCAAGGGTAATGAAGGAAATGTGCAAGCTGTTGAAGGTGAGCCAAATAAGAACATCAGTGTACCACCCGCAGACAGATGGCCTGGTAGAACGCTTCAAGAAGACCCTAAAACAAATGTTGCGAAAGACTATTGATGCAGATGGAAAAAACTGGGACCAATTAATCCCCTATGTCTTGTTTTCAATCAGAGAAGTCCCCCAAGCTTCCACAGGGTTTTCGCCATTTGAGCTGCTGTATGGACGGAAACCCAGGGGCCTGCTGGATCTGGCTAAAGAAGCCTGGGAACAACAGCCATCACCCCACCGCTCTATGATTGAGTATGTGGACCAGATGCAAGACAGGATGGGTAAAATATGGCCTATAGTGCGGGAGCATATACAGCAAGCACAACGGGCTCAAGCCCGAATCTACAACCGGAAAGCTCAAGTGCGGGAGTTCCAGCCCGATGAGTTTGTACTGGTCCTGGTGTCAACGGCCGACTGCAAGTTCCTTGCCAAGTGGCATGGGCCCTATGAAGTGGTCGAAAAGGTGAGCGAGGTCAACTACAAGGTGAGACAACCTGGGAGAAGGAAACCCTGCCAACTCTATCACATCAATCTGCTAAAGAAATGGCACGCCCCTGACAATGTTCCGCTACCAACATTTACTGTGGAAGTCCCCAATCCTGTTGCTTCACAGGTACCTCTAGGCCCCCAGTTGGGGCCGGCCCACCGGCAAGACATGTTCGAGCTGACCAGTCAGTTCCAGGATGTGTTCTCCGACCTTCCGGGACACACCCATGTGATCCAACATGACATAATCACCGAGCCAGGAAAGAAGGTGAGGCTTCGGCCCTAACGCATCCCAGAGGCAAAGAGGAAGACCATCAAAGAAGAGGTGAGAAAGATGTTAGAAATGGGAATTATTGAGGAATCTCATAGTGCCTGGTCAAGCCCCATTGTCCTAATCCCCAAACCGGACGGCACAGAGATTCTGCAACGATTTTAGGAAAGTAAATGAAATCTCAAAATTTGATGCCTACCCTATGCCGAGAGTGGATGAGTTGATTGAGCGACTCGGCCCAGCCCGCTTTGTGTCCACTCTTGACCTCACCAAGGGTTACTGGCAGGTTCCCCTCACAGAAAGGGCCAAAGAAAAGACGGCATTTTCTACCCCGGAGGGCCTGTACCATTATAAAGTCCTGCCCTTCGGAGTCCATGGAGCACCAGCCACCTTCCAGAGGATGATGGATCAGGTACTCCGACCTCATCGTAAGTATTCAGCGGCCTACTTGGATGATGTAGTAATTTACAGTCCCGACTGGACCTCCCATGTAAGCCAGTTGAGAGCTGTCTTGGGAAGTCTACGGCAAGCTGGCCTGACTGCCAATCCCAAAAAGTGCCACCTGGGTCTAGAAGAGGCCCAGTACCTGGGCTACACGATTGGGAGAGGCGTTGTAAGACCCCAACTCCGGAAGGTGGAAGCCATTACCACCTGGCCAAAGCCAGCAACGAAACGGCAAGTAAAAACGTTCCTGGGACTGGTTGGCTATTATCAGTGTTTTATCCCTCACTTTGCTACCATTGCAGCCCCCCTACACGAAATGACAAAAAAGAGCCACCCGCACCATGTACTCTGGAGTGCTGAAGCGGACGAAGCGTTTGAAACCCTTCAGAAAGCCTTGTGCACCGAGCCGGTCTTAAAGTACACCAAGCTTTGAGGACACGTTCGTTGTCCATGCAGATGCCTCAGGATCAGGGGTTGGAGCTGTGCTGTCCCAGGTCAAGGGAGGGGAGGAACACCCAGTGACTTACATTAGCCGTAAGTTTCTGAAACATGAAAGGAACTATTCGACCGTTGAGAAAGAATGTCTAGCAATTAAATAGGCGCTAACCAAGCTGAAATATTACCTCCTCGGCAGAAAATTCACCCTGATAACGGATCATGCACCATTAAGATGGATGTCAACAGCCAAGGACACTAATGCACGGGTTACACGGTGGTTCTTGGAGTTGCAAAACTTTAATTTTTCTGTTGAGCACAGGTCTGGAAAAGCCCATGGAAATGCAGATGCCCTGTCAAGGAGATATGAATGCTGTTTGGTTGACGCTCCCCGCCGCCACCTGGAGCTAGTGGAGGGGGTGTGTGGCAGACCAGGGGAAAAGCAGAGCAGACGGGGCCCAGGAGGCGGATCCCAAAGCTCAGGTTGGGGGAAGTGATCCACGGGGCGTACCTCCCAGTGCAGGTGCTGCAGCCAATGGGCCCATGGGAGTGGTCACACCTGCAGCCAATCAGCTGATGACAGACACAGACTATATCTACCCTCCACTGGAAGGCATCAGGGGAGAGCAGCCTGAACAGGAGAGGAGAAGGAACGGGGGAACCTCAGGAGAGGAGAAGGAACGGGGGAACCTCAGGAGAGGAGAAGGAACGGGGGAACCTCAGGAGAGGAGAAGGAACGTTGGAACCTCAGGAGAGGAGAAGGAACGGGGGAACCTCAGGAGAGGAGAAGGAACGGTGGAACCTCAGGAGAGGAGCAGGAACGGTGGAACCTCAGGAGAGGAGAAGGAACGGTGGAACCTCAGGCGAGGAGAAGGAATGGGGGAACCTCAGGAGAGGAGAAGGAACGGTGGAACCTCAGGAGAGGAGCAGGAACGGGGGAACCTCAGGAGAGGAGCAGGAACGGGGGAACCTCAGGAGAGGAGAAGGAACGGGGGAACCTCAGGAGAGGAGAAGGAACGGGGGAACCTCAGGAGAGGAGAAGGAACGGTGGAACCTCAGGAGAGGAGCAGGGACGGGGGAACCTCAGGAGAGGAGCTGCCACAGACCGGAGGTAACTGGACCCTCTCACCTCTCTTCTCTGCTCGGCCCATACAGGAGATCGGAACGTCTCCCACCAGGTGTGAGACCAAAGACCAAAGACCCCGACCGGGAAGAATCCTTTGTTGCCGTTAGATGCCCATTCCCCCCTTCTCCTATACGTTTTATTAAAAGACACTTTATTTTGGTGTGTGTTTCTCACTTTAACCCTGAACCCTCAGATTGTAACTCCTAACATAAATAAGCTTTTCGGTGCTGTTTAACTCTTTCCCTCTTGTTATTATTAGGTCTTTCACTTTGAATAAAGTTCAAATATGTTTTAGAGCCATATCATAATCAAATATAGTATTATAAAAGCATGAACCCATGAGCATCTATCATTAACACAATTTTAAATTATATTTCATTAATGTATATCTTTTCCTTAGTTTGTCACTAATGTTAAAAATTAAAATTCTGAAAGCATTAATCTTTTTTTTAAAAGTTCAGTAAACATCTGTTTTTGGTCTCCCACAGAATCCAAGCATTGAAGTGGCGGGAATGCATCCTAAAGGGTTATGCTTATACTTAAAGATCCTGACAACCTTGTTAAGAAGTGCATTGTAAGTTATGACACTGTTGATCCCATAGCTTTTGATATAACTAATTCATATAGAAAATGCAATATTAAACTGTTTTCATATCGTCGTTTCATAAATCTTTCATTAATAAGATTGCTTGCACTCCAATTTTCTTTCTTATATTATTATTATTATTATTTATGACAATTGAGCATCACATTTTCCAAATTGACACAACCATTAACCAAAGTTTTTGAAGCTGTTTCTACACACCATGGTACAATAGAGTTCTGTGGCACCAGCAAGTACTTCCTAATAGGATAATGTAGATTCCTTGTGTATCTTGACCTTTTTCAGATTTCTTGACAAGAAAAACACAATTACCAGTCTTATTCTCTAAAGACACTTGCAAATATTCACTCATATACAGATGTTTGACTAATACTGTTTCTTTCTGACCGTTTCAGGATGTTGATTTTGCTGGACTGGAGAAAGTGGTTTTGGGCATCTACGTTGTGGAACAGGAGGGAGCAGAGGCAACAGATGCACCTGAGGATGTCGGCATCATCATTGAAGGCTGTCCAGTGCTGCAAGACCTGCGAGATGTGGCAGATGGCTGTGCAGCCCTGTTTGGCCTGATCTACAGTTTGAACCTAAGCTATCCCAAAGACCTGAGATACACTTTCCAGTTTTTTCAGAGAGTATTGATGGGATTGGATGGGAACAAGCTCTCCACGAAGGTGCAGGTCCTCAAAAACAAGTGCTTTTGCATCGTGGACTGATGCTGGACACAACTTTGGACACAAAAGTTTCAAGACATTATTTTGTTGGTCTGTTATTGTTATTGTGATCAAAATGTCACCAAATGTTTGATTTTGGTAATGTTATCTCCACATGCCTAAACTTCAGTTGGTTCAGCAAAATGTTGTTGCTGCATTCAGGTGTGTTAAACCTGTAAGATTTTAAACATTAAGTGTGTGTGCGTGCGTGTGACAATATCAAGCTCCAAATCTCTTCATCTGTGGTGAAAAAGGGCACGCTAATACAGAGGAGGTCTGAGCACAGACCCAGAGATATGGGTTGTGTCGCCCAGTGTGTCCTATTGTCTGGCACAGCGTGTGAGGAGAATATTCCTTGTGTGTGTGCGGCACGCACATGCGAAAGTGGTGTGTGTGTATATATTATACACGTGACTTTATTTGTAATAGTCTCACTAATGCTTCAAGACGTGTATAATAAAGGTAAATAATGAAATTTCAGCAACTTAAATTGTATTTATTTGACTCATTTATTTAAACAGAACAACTAAGGTGTTGCATTAACACAAACCCACCACATCTATAATGTTCATCCGTATTAAGTAAATTTAACTCAATCATATTAAGTAAAGTGAATGTAATGTCAGTAAATCCAACATAATGTTGTTGTGTTGATGCAATGTAGCAATATCATCTCCATTTAAAGTAAGATAATTAAGTAAGATTTACTTAATATATGTTGTTCACATTAATAGTAAATTGCTCTTCCTATTTAAACAACACAGTTGTGTGCAACCATTTGACATAACTTAGTTAAGTAAATCCAACATTTTTTTTCTTAGAGTGCAGACACACACACACACAGACACACACACAGACACACACACACACAGAGACACACACACACCACATCGAGACACACACACACAGAGACACACACACAGACACACACACACACACACAGAGACACACACACAGAGACACACACACACACAGACACACACACACACACAGACACACACTAAGACACACACACAGAGACACACACACACAGAGACACACACACACACACAGACACACACAGACACACACACACACACAGAGACACACACAGAGACACACACACACACACAGAGACACACACACAGAGACACACACAGAGACACACACAGAGACACACACACACAGAGACACACACAGACACACACACACAGACACACACACAGACACACACACACAGAGACACACACTAAGACACACACACACAGACACACACCACACAGGTCTCCGGCTCCAGGTTCCATTGCTCCGTCGCCTTCTCGTCCAGTCACGGGGAACCGGACGATGTAGTGACTGGACGATGTAGTGGTTCCCCGTGACTGGACGGTGTAGTGGTTCCCCGTGACTGGACGATGTAGTGGTTCCCCGTGACTGGACGGTGTAGTGGTTCCCCGTGACTGGACGATGTAGTGGTTCCCCGTGACTGGACGATGTAGTGGTTCCCCGTGACTGGACGGTGTAGTGGTTCCCCGTGACTGGACGATGTAGTGGTTCCCCGTGACTGGACGATGTAGTGGTTCCCCGTGACTGGACGGTGTAGTGGTTCCCCGTGACTGGACGGTGTAGTGGTTCCCCGTGACTGGATGGTGTAGTGGATCCCCGTGACCCGTCTCGTCCAGCCCTGGTTCCCCGTGACTGGACGATGTAGCGGTTCCCCGTGACCCGTCTCGTCCAGCCCCGGTTCCCCGTGACTGGACGATGTAGTGGTTCCCCGTGACTGGACAGTGTAGTGGTTCCCCGTGACTGGACGATGTAGTGGTTCCCTGTGACTGGACAATGTAGTGGTTCCCTGTGACTGGACGATGTAGTGGTTCCCTGTGACTGGACGGTGCAGTGGTTCCCCGTGACTGGACGATGTAGTGGTTCCCCGTGACTGGACGGTATAGTGGTTCCCCGTGACTGGACGGTATAGTGGTTCCCCGTGACTGGACGATGTAGTGGTTCCCCGTGACCCGTCTCGTCCAGCCCCGGTTCCCCATGACCCGTCTCGTCCAGCCCTGGTTCCCCGTGACTGGATGGTGTAGTGGTTCCCCGTGACTGGACGATGTAGTGGTTCCCCGTGACTGGACGGTGTAGTGGTTCCCCGTGACTGGACGGTGTAGTGGTTCCCCGTGACTGGACGATGTAGTGGTTCCCCGTGACTGGACGATGTAGTGGTTCCCCGTGACTGGACGATGTAGTGGTTCCCCGTGACTGGACGGTGTAGTGGTTCCCCGTGACTGGACGGTGTAGTGGTTCCCCGTGACTGGACGGTGTAGTGGTTCCCCGTGACTGGATGGTGTAGTGGTTCCCCGTGACCCGTCTCGTCCAGCCCTGGTTCCCCGTGACTGGACGGTGTAGTGGTTCCCCGTGACTGGATGGTGTAGTGGTTCCCCGTGACCCGTCTCGTCCAGCCCTGGTTCCCCGTGACTGGACGATGTAGTGGTTCCCCGTGACCCGTCTCGTCCAGCCCCGGTTCCCCGTGACTGGACGGTGTAGTGGTTCCCCGTGACTGGACGATGTAGTGGTTCCCCGTGACTGGACAGTGTAGTGGTTCCCCGTGACTGGACGATGTAGTGGTTCCCTGTGACTGGACGATGTAGTGGTTCCCTGTGACTGGACGATGTAGTGGTTCCCTGTGACTGGACGGTGCAGTGGTTCCCCGTGACTGGACGATGTAGTGGTTCCCCGTGACTGGATGGTATAGTGGTTCCCCGTGACTGGACGGTATAGTGGTTCCCCGTGACTGGACGATGTAGTGGTTCCCCGTGAGCCGTCTCGTCCAGCCCCGGTTCCCCATGATCCGTCTCGTCCAGCCCTGGTTCCCCGTGACTGGATGGTGTAGTGGTTCCCCGTGACTGGATGGTGTAGTGGTTCCCCGTGACTGGATGGTGTAGTGGTTCCCCGTGACTGGACTGTGTAGTGGTTCCCCGTGACTGGACGGTGTAGTGGCTCCCCGTGAACCGTCTCGTCCAGCCCCGGTTCCCCGTGACTGGACGGTGTAGTGGTTCCCCATGACTGGACAGTGTAGTGGTTCCCCGTGATCCGTCTCGTCCAGCCCTGGTTCCCCGTGACTGGACGGTGTAGTGGTTCCCCATGACTGGACAGTGTAGTGGTTCCCCGTGACTGGACGGTGTCGTGGTTCCCTGTGACTGGACGGTGTCGTGGTTCCCTGTGACTGGACGGTATCATGGTTCCCTGTGACTGGACGGTGTCGTGGTTCCCCGTGACTGGACAGTGTAGTGGTTCCCCGTGACTGGACGGTGTCGTGGTTCCCCGTGACTGGACGGTGTCGTGGTTTCCCGTGACTGGACGGTATCATGGTTCCCTGTGACTGGACGGTGTCGTGGTTCCCCGTGACTGGACAGTGTAGTGGTTCCCCGTGACTGGACGGTGTCGTGGTTCCCCGTGACTGGACGGTGTCGTGGTTTCCCGTGACTGGACGGTGTCGTGGTTCCTTCCAGACTCCTGGCCTGGAAGGAACCACTACATCGGACGTCAAGTCCATTCTCCATCAAGAAGAAGTCTGGCATCTCCTGGATGCCATTTCGCTCCCTTGAGCCATTGCTGAATCCAGATGTGCAGCACATGACACACACAAGGCGAGAGGAGCAGACGCTGGGGGACGCCATGATGCTGCTCTCCCTGAACCCGGTTCTTTCACCTTTCCAAAGTGAAGTTGCAGCGTTGATTCTTCGTGTCACGCGGCTGCACGTGGATACGAGTGGTCCTGTACGTCTCTCCGGAGGACGTCAGGGGTTGGTCTGAAGAGGAAGGCTCAGCCCACTCCTCCTTTACGGGGGGCTTTAAGGCGCTGATGATCAGGAAGTCAGGAGCCACAGCCTCTGGAGAAGTTTTGCGACTTCTTCTTTTTAAATGACCAAGTGAATCTTTGACATAATTACATGTGTTTCTTATAGGACGCATGCACTTCTGAACCAAAGTCTTCTTGGGTAACTTCTCCTTCCTAGTAGGTTCTTCGGCCTTCTGGGGCTCCAGAGAAGACGTCTCTGCCTGCGGGGCCTTTATTGTCTCGTTGGAATCAGAGGGGATCTTTATGGGTAACTCGAGAGTGTTTTCGGCCTTCTGGGGCTGCTCCTCCAAAGCACATATCTTTGCCTGCGGGGCCTTTATTGTCTCTTCGTGTTTCCGGATGGTTTCCATGTGGTTGTTTTTATGGGAAGCTCTTCCCTGCTTCCGGAGCAGCGTCCTCATTTCAGATCGCTCTGCCTCCAGGTCATTTATTCCGTCTTTGTCTTTTACACTGTTCTCTAATTTAACTAACTCCTCCTCAGTGAACTGTTGATTCATCTTCTTCAGAGAAGCATTCTCTGGCCTCAGATCATGTATTGTCCTCAGGGCTTCAGAGTATCTCTTGTCCTCTTTTTCCTGCTTGAGGAGCATCTTCTTGTCCTCTTTCTTCTGATTCACGGCTGCTCTCTGCTGCTCATTGTGAAGATCGTTTACTTCCTTCCTTAACGCTTCGTCTTTGGAGGATTCCTGGTGCACGACCACGCGAGTGTCACCGTCACAGTAGCGATGGTGAAGATCGATGATGCTTCTTTTCAATGCAACGTTATCCGAGATCAACTGGACGGATTCAGAGATGTCCGCCTTCATGTCCAGGTGGCTCTTCTCCGCGTGGGTCTGTGAAATGTCACTCTGGTGCTTTGCGGTCTCATCCGATGACTTTTGCTTGCAGAACTCTTCAACTTTCTCTTCATGCAAACAGAGTTTGGTGGGCCAGCTATCCAGCTCTGTCTGCATCACTACCTTTTCGTTCAGCACCCGTACAAATGCCTGTTCACGTTCTATTTTGTCGTCTTCCTGCTGTTGAACAGTTTTTTTAAGATTCATAATTTCCTTCTCCTGAGTCTTGTTCTTCTCCTTGAGTGTCTTTAACTCGTCTTCCTGAGATTCAATGATCTCATCGTATCTCTTATAATTCCTCTTCTTATTCATTTCGTCCAATGCTTTAGTAAGCTTCGGTTTGTTGTCGAGCTGCAGTTTTCCGTTATGCATATTGAGTCTGTGAAAGCTTCAACAACTAATTCAATGACTTGAAACTTAAAAGTGGATCTGCGTGGGACTTTGCATGCAGTCTATATATAGAGATGTATGTGGCTTTGACGTGACGTCATGCGTGACGCGCGCTGTTAAGCTCCACCCACATATATAAACATATGTTCCTTTGATCTGGCGGCGCGGCTTCAAAGCGCTGTCAGGGCTGATCACACCAGACGCGCCTCTCAAAAACGCGTCGCCCGCTAAACCATTGATTCCCGAGTTAAGGCGCGACGTTCAGACGAGCCTTTTAAACGCCACGCGGCGAGGTTTACTTGCGTTTTTCAGGGGCGGTTAAAAGTTAAAATATTCTCAACTTTAGACGCGAGGCGCGGAGAAGCAGCGCTCATCAACGTCACACTCGGCCAAGGCAGCCAATCGGATGAAGCAGGAGGCACAAGGCAGCCAATCGGATGAAGCAGGAGGCGGGCTTTCCTTCCTGTGTCCCCGAGGAGAACCTCATATAGCGTATTTAATGACAGGAGCTTTATAATCCTAAATCTAAACACGACTCCAGCGGACTCCCGCTCGGTCGGAAGTGAAACTGAAGCCTCGCCATGAGACACCATTGGCGGAGGAGATGGTGCTGTTCGCCGAACTCTTTCCTTTCTTTTTTAAATATCTTAAACCCAAAATCAACGGTTGGTTGCGCACGCAGGTCCGCGACACAGCGCCGCGCTGCTCTGCAGCTTTTTGACAAGACGTCTGTGGTGCGGCTGCGCTGATTAGAGTCGCTATATATATATATATATAAAGATATATAAATAATCATAAAGACACAACAGTGGTGATGAATGTGAGATCCAGACCATAATAAATCTGAGACTGCAATAACTCATGAGCCCAAAACCATCCTTACCGTCACCATGACGTCATGCTCACGGTGTTCGTTCATAGATAATATGAATAATAACATTAGGCACATCTCATATTCATATTGAATATTATTCAGTTATTAAAATAAACATTCATCACTATTGCAACCACCAGCAGTCCAACAAATGCCAAATAAGAGAATAATATCCTTCCTGACGCGTCCCACAGCCTGCAGGGAAAGAACAATGACCCTTTGTTCAACCCTAAGAAAGGTACTCAGAACGCTGACCTTTGACCTCCATCATTGTGTCTGGGGAGGTTTCACATTCATTACCTGAACACAGAGTTTACTCGTCTGAACATTTTAAAACGTCTCAAAATATTCTAGTTTATTGAATTTTCTTTGAAATTTTTTAAATATCTGAAATAAATTCTAAAGAGATTAATTACGATAATTAGTAATACGAATATACAGATGCTTTTATTTTGAAATTCAAATCTCTATTTGGTTTTAAAATTAAGCTTCAAATAATTAAATCATCCGATTATTAAATCTGATGAAATAAAACATCTTAATACTAAAATATAATCTAAATACTATCTGTTAATACACATTACACTCAGGGACAAGTGCCTTGCTCAAGGACACATCGACTAGGGCGAACCTCCGACCCCCTGACAGACCTGCTGACCTCTGACCCAACAATGACAACACAGATCAACCAGCTTATTAAAATAGATTGTTTAAATAAATCACAACAAAGAATAAAAGAGTCGAAACGGTTTAATGTCACAGGTCAGGGGTCACGTCACAAGACCAGCAGACAGGAAGGACAACGGGGCTGCTCTCTGATTGGCTAAGAGTCCGGCTGAGCAGCCAATCAGAGACATCAGCCCAAATATGGAAAAAGAAGAAAACTGGAATAAAAGAAGCGAATAATAAAAGAGGACCTCCAGAGGAAGGCTCCACACACACACACACACACACACACACACACAGACACACACACAGCTTGGTGGTGGTGACCCCCCCCGGGTCACATGATGCCGTTGGTGAGGTACTGGAAGCCGTCGTACAGCTTGGTGGTGATGGACCTCATGGAGCCGTCCACCAGCTGCTCCACCAGCAGCTGCAGCTGCTCCTCCGTCAGCGACATGTGGAACCGCTCCTTCAGGGCCCGCATGGTGCTGGAGCCGTGGAAGCAGGGCAGCTGGGTTCCTGGGGGGGGGGGGGGCAGGTGAGCACCTGGTGTGTGTGTGTGTGTGTGTGTGTGTGTGTTACCTTGCTGCATGATCTCCACTATCTGCAGAACCTTCTCCATGTGCTTCCGGGCCGCGATGAGACCCTGAAGAATCAACATCCTGTAGTAGTTAAACATGTCTCCATCAGGACCGCCCATCACCTGGAACCACACACACACACACACACACACACACACACACACACACACACACACACACATAGACACACACACACACACACACACACACACACACACACACACACACACACACACACACACACACACACACACACACACACACACACACACACACACACACACACACACACACACACACACACACACACACACACACACACACACAATTAACAACAAACCCTCCTCCTGACCAGTAGAGCCTCCTCCTGACCAGTAGACCCTCCCCCTGACCAGTAGACCCTCCTCCTGACCAGTAGAGCCTCCTCCTGACCAGTAGACCCTCCCCCTGACCAGTAGCACCTCCTCCTGACCAGTAGCGCCTCCTCCTGACCAGAAGAGCCTCCTCCTGACCAGTAGACCCTCCCCCTGACCAGTAGCACCTCCTCCTGACCAGTAGCACCTCCTCCTGACCAGTAGCACCTCCCACTGACCAGTAGAGCCTCCACCTGACCAGTAGCACCTCCCACTGACCAGTAGCACCTCCCACTGACCAGTAGAGCCTCCACCTGACCAGTAGACCCTCCCCCTGACCAGTAGCACCTCCTCCTGACCAGTAGACCCTCCCCCTGACCAGTAGACCCTCCCCCTGACCAGTAGCACCTTCTCCTGACCAGTAGACCCTCCCCCTGACCAGTAGCACCTCCCACTGACCAGTAGAGCCTCCACCTGACCAGTAGACCCTCCCCCTGACCAGTAGACCCTCCCCCTGACCAGTAGACCCTCCCCCTGACCAGTAGCACCTCCTCCTGACCAGTAGCACCTCCTCCTGACCAGTAGACCCTCCCCCTGACCAGTAGCACCTTCTCCTGACCAGTAGACCCTCCCCCTGACCAGTAGCACCTCCTCCTGACCAGTAGACCCTCCCCCTGACCAGTAGAGCCTCCTCCTGACCAGTAGACCCTCCCTCTGACCA
This sequence comes from Pseudoliparis swirei, assembly GCF_029220125.1. NCBI lineage: Eukaryota > Metazoa > Chordata > Actinopteri > Perciformes > Liparidae > Pseudoliparis > Pseudoliparis swirei. The sequence continues at coordinate 976,254 of NC_079409.1, forward strand.
GTAGACCCTCCTCCTGACCAGTAGACCCTCCCTCTGACCACTAGACCCTCCCCCTGACCAGTAGACCCTCCCTCTGACCACTAGACCCTCCCCCTGACCAGTAGACCCTCCCTGACCAGTAGACCCTCCTGACCACTAGACCCTCCTGACCAGTAGACCCTCCCCCTGACCAGTAGACCCTCCCCTGACCACTAGACCCTCCCCCTGATGGACTCACGTCCACGAAGTCGGCGGTGAGCTTGAAGGCCGAGGTCTCGAAGCCGAGGTTCTTCGGCGAGCTGGAGAGGATGAAGCCGAAGTCGATGTGGATGATGTGGCCTTCAGCGTCCAATAGGATGTTCCCGTTGTGCCTGAGGTCAAGGTTACTGTGAGGAGGAGGTGACATCATCGTCTCACCTGTCCTTCACCTGCAGCAGGTAGCAGAGGAGGCTGTGTGTGTGTGTGTGTGTGTGTGTGTCTCACCTGTCCTTCACCTGCAGCAGGTAGCAGAGGAGGTTGTGTGTGTGTGTGTGTGTGTGTCTCACCTGTCCTTCACCTGCAGCAGGTAGCAGAGGAGGCTGTGTGTGTGTGTGTGTGTGTCTCACCTGTCCTTCACCTGCAGCAGGTAGCAGAGGAGGCTGTGTGTGTGTGTGTGTGTGTGTCTCACCTGTCCTTCACCTGCAGCAGGTAGCAGAGGAGGCTGTGTGTGTGTGTGTGTGTGTGTGTGTGTGTCTCACCTGTCCTTCACCTGCAGCAGGTAGCAGAGGAGGCTGTGTGTGTGTGTGTGTGTGTGTCTCACCTGTCCTTCACCTGCAGCAGGTAGCAGAGGAGGCTGTACCCGGCGCAGCTCTGGACGAAGCCCCTCTGCGCGGACAGGAAGGCCTCGGTGGTGGGCGCCCCCCCGTGCTCCTGCAGGAAGTAGTCCAGCAGCGACAGCTGGCTCTGCTTCTTCACCTGGTGCAGCGACACGGCGTTCACCACCGGCTCGATCATGCCGCTGTCGGCCGACAGCACCAGGATCTCGTAGGGCTTGATCCACAGGGGCACGCGCTCCTGCTCCCAGATGGACTGCAGGGGGGGGGGGGGGGGGTGAGCTGCGCTCTGATTGGAGCGTGTGTCACGTGACCTGTGATGGTACCTTCAGCTGCTGCAGCACCTGGGAGGCCAGCAGCTCCTGGCGCAGGTCGTCTCCACACTTCACGATGACGGAGAGGAGCCTCCAGTGGGGGAGGTGGCCGTAAGGAGAGCCTTCCCTGATGCGCCTGTAGGGGGCAGCACCACCGACACACACACACACACACACATAAATGTGTGTGTGTCGGTGTATACGTATGTATATATATTAGTGCTGTGAAAAATAACGCGTTAACTCAGTTAATTCAATGACAGGTTTAACTAGTTGTTGTTTTTTAACGCATTTAACGCATGCGCAGAATGAGCTTCCAATCCGTCTGTTGTTGGTCGTCGGGACGAAAAAAAAGTCACTTGCAAAATGAGCTTCAATCTGAACTCTGTCCGCTCTCATGCAGACGGTCTGTTCATCGGTAATGATCCTTCTCTGTTGATGAATCTAATTGGCTGCTGCTGCTCACGTGGCGCTGGATGCGGAAGTCCTTCACGTCGTCGGAGACATTCACGGAGCTGAGTGCGCCTCCGGGTGACGTTATGAACCCAGACACCAGGGCGCTACATGTCACCACGTGTGTGGCATTTCCACAAGAGGATAACATAGAAAACGTGGTTATTTATTCCGTGGCGGATAGCGGAAAATATTTTTCCACAGAGAAAGGCAACGGAGATAAGCCACGCCCCCACTCGCTGTGGCGCTGCGCGTGCAGACAACATTTAACGGAGCGGAGCAGCGTGAGCTCTGATCGCTCTTTTAATGAAGTATCGATTCTAAAAATATGCTAAATCACATCGTTTTTAACGTACGGTACTTTGTTAGCATCGCTACACCGTGCAGCGTGACAGCAGCAGATGTAGCGGACTAACATTCAAGCTAACCTAACTTCCCAAACGCTGTGGACATCTGAACGCTGATTGGCCGAGACGCGACACGTCCATCAAAGATGTTTTATTGTGAAGAGCACCACTCCACATTTTTTCCGCGTCTCACTGCAATCTCAACGGCAGCGGGCCAGGTGAACAAAATAATACATCGTAACGCGTCTGATATTGTTCAGGGGGCGGGGCCACATGGGGACCACTGCTCAGGAGAGGAGAGCTGTCAGTCTGTTTGTGACGGTTCATCACCATGCTGACCAGTGAACAGGTTCATCACCATGGTGACCAGTGAACAGGTTCATCACCATGGTGACCAGTGAACAGGTGAACATATGTATGTATATATATTAGGGCTGGGCAACGATTTAAATTTTTAATCGCGATTAATCGCATGATTTCCCTGATTAATCGCATTTGTATACGCAAAATCCAATAATTAATTCAAAAGTAGTGTATAGCGCACTTCTATTTTAAATGTTGCTGCTGAGATTAAACATCTCTCTTGTTCTGCCTGTTTTGTGATATACATGCCTAAAAGGTGCCTAATATTTCTTGACTGAAATAATATCGGAATTATAATTATTATAACTGAGGATTTTTTAGTTGCCTATTTTGTGGAGCCCCTCAGGACGTGGTGCCCTCCGCACAGCGCGTAGTGCGCTATGGGAGCGGCGGCGCTGGGAGGAGTTTACAGCACAAACAACAATGAACTAGTGGAGGCGGCGAGGTGCTCCGTGTTGCCAGGTTGGAGATGGTGAAGTATCGTACCAAAGGCTCAACATGGTTGTATTTGGAGGATAATTATCGTGTATCTGGCAACCCTGAGATCGGTCGACCAATGACTGTCCTCTATACCGTCAGAGCTCACGTAAGAAGGGAGATACCATTTCCAAAACTTGTAAGGGGTAAATACTAGTTTATGAAAACCCAGAGAAACACAAATATCCGACGAAGCAAAATCCCGACGTTTTTGGAATCCCTGCCGGACGCATGTTGTAGGTCTCAGAAGCAGGACGTGTCCGGGGAAAGAGGACGTCTGGTCCCCCGATGTCCAGTCGTCCCCAGAGAGCAGCAGCACGTTGTGAAGCTGTCGCTTTGCAGTCCTCTCCTCTTCATCCAGCTCGTGTATTCTCCGTGTGATGTGTGTCTTGAGTCTCGTACCTGCCGTCATTTGTTGAGATTCTCCATGTTTGTTAAACCGCGAATGACTTTCTTTTCCGGTTCCGCAGCAATCAGTAGCAGACTTTTACAAAATAAAAGCCTGTGAGAAACACACTTTTACAACAATAAAATAAATAATAAAACCTGCGTTAACGCGCGATAAAATAATTGTTGCCGTTAATTCATTGATGCGTTTACGCAAGATTAACGCGTTAACGTGCCCAGCCCTAATATATATATATATTAGTGCTGTGAAAAATAACGAGTTAACTCAAGTTAATTAAATTACAGATTTAACTAGTTGTTGTTTTTTAACGCATTTAACGCATGCGCAGAATGAGCTTCCAATCCGTCTGTTGTTGGTCGTCGGGACGAAAAAAAAGTCACTTGCAAAATGAGCTTCCAATCCACCACTTCAACCTGAACTCTGTCCGCTCTCATGCAGACGGTCTGTTCATCGGTAATGATCCTTCCGCAGGTTCACCTCCGGAAACCTTGTTACGACTTCTACTTCCTGTAGATCGGGGTCTCAACACGTCGATCGCGACCTGCCAGTCGATCGCGGCGTAGTGTCGGTAGATCAATGACATTAAAGAGATTGGCCCGCCCCCTGACATGTTCTCTAGAGCACGTCTTTGTTTATTAAACTAAACGTCTGTTGTTGATCGTATCTCCACAGCAGCATGTCATTTCTGTCTCTTCGCGTTGCGTTAACACTTATCGATCTCCGTCTCGCGCCACAGAGCTCCGTGCGCGCATCGACCGAGCAAAAAAAAAGTCACTTGTCAATCTGTCCACCTGTCCGGGCCGGTGAGGTTTCAGCTTTGCAGCGGTGTCCCCGCCGTCCCTTTCATCACGGCCCAGTTCATGAAGAAAACCCACACAGTCAGTTTGCCTCAGCAGCTGCTAGAGGAAGACTAGAGGCCTTTAGATTGTATCATGGTGGAGTTAATGGTTGACAAACAAGAGAAACATGTTCTGTTTAACCTCCTGTTACCTTTACATTTACTAACATATTTTACCCTCGGGTCAATTTGACCCCAGCAATTAAAACCTCCAGAAAATTATTAGAATTAATATTGCTTCCCAAGTTTAAGTGTGAGGTACTTTATGTTTGTTTGTTTACTACCTAAATAGCCCTTTAAATAAATAAAAAAGTTGATATTTCTTATATGTTTGACAGTGAAAAACAGCCTGGGGTCAAATTGACCCCAAAGAACACCGACATTAAACATTGAATGGGGTCAAAGTGACCCTAAAGGTAACAGGAGGGTTAAACATTCTGTTTAGGATGAAGATGTATTAATGTTCCATATGGAAGAAAACTGCTAAATAACTGCTGAGTTGCAGCACCATTGTATAAAAGAATGTATAAATGTATATATCCGTCTTTTGTCATAAATCTCTATGTTCTCACAAAATATACCGAGAATATCGGTAATATGTGATTAATCATGATTAATCCACAAAAACCTGTGATTAACCCGATTAAAAATTGTAATCGTTTCACAGCCCTAATATATACATATATATATATATACATATATATGTGTATATATTAGGGCTGTCAATCGATTAAAACAAATTAACTAATTAATCGCACATCTTGAAATTCATTAATCGCGTGTTCTACATCAAACATTCCAGAACAATCTCAGCTCTATTCAATGAGGCTCATTGTCCTCATGCCGTGTTCTCTGCTCTCTGACTGACAGGCTGCTAATGAGCCTCACCTGTGAGGTGGGAGGTCCTTTGTGATTTACTGAGTGTTCATTGGTTGTTTTTTCCCCAAAATGTTGACAGACAATCGGATTGACCAATCACGGTGAAGGTTTCGTGTGACGAGTCTTTCCGCGCCGCGTCCCCGACAGGTCGCCCCTCCGTTCCTCTGTGTCTCAGAGGGGGAGACGGGAGGAAGGAGGAGCAGGAGGAAACCCGACTGATTCATCCACGAGTTAAACTCATTTATGATCCTTATTTTCGCTGAGAAATAATTGTTTTAAAAACGGAAACAGTGTTAAACCGTTTGAACTACTTTCTAAAGTAACAGAGAAGGAGGGGAGATATATAATAGTCTCTGGAAAAATAGATGGTGTTTACAATAACTTTATGTAACATTTATGCCCCCCCTGGAAGTGATTTTAATTTCTACAGAAAGATATTTGATTGAATGATAGAGGCCCCAGGAATTGTCATATGCGGTGGAGATTGGAACATCCGTCTTAACCCAAAACTAGACTTCAAAAAATATGACCGCTACATCGTTGCATAGGAAAATTAATGTTCTAATGACAGAACTGGGCATATTAGATCTATGGAGAGATATTTACCCATCAGGCCGTGACTACATTTTACTCATGCCCCCATGATACATACTCAAGGATAGACTATTTCTTTGTGCTAAAGAGAGATCGCCATAGAATGCATAGTTGTGATATTGGTAGTATTGACTTATCTGACCATGCACCTCTGTCCTGCACTGTGCATATCAGCGATAAAATAAGAAAAACATTGTGGAGGTTGAATACAAGTATCTTAAACAACCCGAAATTTAAGACCCAAATGAGAAAGGAAATAAAAATGTTTCTGGATGAAAATGATAATGGGGAGGTCGACTCAGCTATAGTATGGGATGCCTTGAAGGCAGTCATCAGAGGGAGAATTATATCTTTCTGTGCCCATGAAAAGAAAGAGAAACAACTACGACTACTAAACCTTAATAAAGAATTAAAGGATCTTGAGACACAACATAAGAGAGAACAAAAAAAGAATTTGCTGACAGAAATTAAGAAAGTTAGGAATGAAATAAATCTATTATACTCACAGGAAATTGAAAAAAACATGATATTCACAAAACAAAAATGTTATGAGGCGGGCTCAAAATCAACAAAGCTCTTGGCAAGAAGGCTGCAAAAACAACGAGCGGATAGCACAATATACAAAATAAGAGACCCGGTTTCTAAAACTATACACTATAAACACGATGAACTGCAAATACCTTGAACAAATACTACAAATCTCTATACACACAACCACAACTAGAGGGCGAACAACAAATTAGCGAATTCCTCAAGTCTCTCAATCTCCCTGAACTATCAGAAGAACAAAATCAGATATTAACAGCAGCGATAACTGAGACAGAACTAAACAGCGCCATCTCCAGACTTAAAACCAATAAATCACCTGGTCCGGATGGCTTCCTTTCGGAGTGGTACAAGACATTTCGATTTGAGCTAATATCAAACCTCCTTAGGGCCTGCAATATAACCCTAAAAGATGCCAAGATGCCCCCATCTTGGAGCGAGGCAGTGATCTCTGTTATTCACAAAGAAGGAAAAGATAAACTAGAATGTGGATCTTATAGACCAATTTCAGTGTTGAATGCTGACTACAAATGATATACAGCCATCCTGGCCAAAAGACTGGAACAGACCCTCCCCCAAATGATACATCATGACCAGACTGGCTTTATCTCACAAAGACAAACCCACGATAACATCAGGCGATCGCTGCACAGACTAAACCACATCCAACAGAACCATCTGGAAGCCTACCTAGTCAGTCTGGATGCTGAGAGGCCTTTGATTCAGTGAGCTGGCCTTTCCTATAGAAAGTCCTTGAACGACTTGGCATGCACGACACTTTCATTAAAGGCATTCGTACACTATATACTAAACCCTTGGCCTGGATTACAATAAATGGACATCTCTCGGACACCATTATATTAGAGCGTGGAACAAGACAGGGATGCCCAATCTCTCCACTGCTTGTTGCCCTCTATATAGAACCTCTGGCGCAATGGAGAAGACAGAAAGCATTAAAGGCATTTGTTGAAATGGATCAGACCACAAAGTGGCCCTGTATGCTGACGATGTCCTGATTTACTTAACCACCCCCTCTAACTCCCTTCTTGAATTAATGAACCTGTTAAAAACTTTTGGTAGATATGCAGGATATAAATTAAACCTACAAAAAACACAAATCTTGACCTTTAATTGTACACCCCCTAAACACATTAAAGATAAATTCCACCTTAACTGGGACCAGAAGTCCTTGAAATACACCTACCAAGAGATATCTCAACATTGGCAGAGATAAACTACACTCCTCTCACAACAAACATTAAAGAAGATACATATCGATGGAACTCTATTTCTTTTCTTGGATTAACCCATAGAATTGACTGTCAAAATGAACATTCTCCCACGATATCTGTTCCTATTTCAAGCACTCCCTGTAGAAATTCCCCCGAAACAATTCTCTGAATTGGATAAAATCATTTCAAGATTTATCTGGCAAGGGAAAAAACCAAGGATTAAATTTAAAACTCTACAACTTCCAAAAGAAGAAGGAGGAATGGCTCTACCCAACTTAAAAAATTACTTCCATGCTGTTCAGATTAAACCCTTAATTAACATGTGTACCCCATCTTATTGCGCCAGGTGGAAAGATATTGAACTCTCTATTATGAATGACCCCCCAATTCAAGCAGTATTAGCACACAAAAACCTGGGAAAAATTATAGACAATTTACAAAACCCATGGATCAAATTCAATTTAAAAATCTGGAACATGATAAAAAGAGAATATAAACTAGATCATAAACTACAAATACTTCAATGGTGTGCCTATGACCCGGGGTTCAAACCAAATGAAATGGATCATAGATTTAAATCTTGGATCCCAAAAGGTATAACGACATACTATTCTTTGACAGATAAAGGACAACTAAAGGACTTTGAACACCTAAGGGAAAAATATCGTCTTGAAAAATCTGATTTTTATAGATATCTCCAGATACGCAACAATTTCGAACATAACATTAGAAATACAATAGACCTTGATGAACCAATACTAAGAATATTTCTCGGTGCCTACCAAAGCGAATCAAACAGAGGTATTATCTCTAAATCCTACAAGGGCCTTATGACAAAAAATCCCACACTGCAGTATATGTAAAGGAAAAATGGGAAAGAGATGGCAACCTCTCAATATCAAATGAAGACTGGTTAGATGTGTGTAAATTCCAATGGAAATGTACCAACTCTCATATATGGCGGGAATTTGCATGGAAGTGTGTTATTCGTTTCTTTATTCCAGCGAAGCAGAAGGCACGCTTCGCGGGAGGAGAGCCACATGTTGGAGACGGTGTGGGGCTCAGGAAGAAAATCACTGGCACATATTTTGGGAGTGCCCTGTCATAAGGCCTTTCTGGCCAGACTTTCATCAAATATTGGAAATCATACTTAACACTGACTTGCCCCTGGAATTTGCAACTTTATTCTTAGGAAAATGTGATTTTCAAACAGGGCGACGAGATAAATACATGTTTGTCATTTTGATAACCGCTTGTAAAAAAGCGCTCACCAGACGCTGGCTGCTCCCTGAGCCCCACGACTCAGGAGTGGAGAGACATCGTAAATGACATCTATGCTATGGAAGGGATCACCTTCTCCCTCCGCCTTCACACAAGTATGTTGATTCAACTCTGGGACAAGTGGGTGAGATATGCTCATCCAATACGGATCCTGTGGAGATAATGAATGACCCTGCAACGCTGCTCTAGTGTAGGAAACCTCTCCGACCTCTATGCCCCTCCCCCCTCGTCTCCCCCCTAGTCTCCCCCTTGTCTGATGCATTTCTCTGTTTGTATGTACACTCTCCCAAAAATGTTCAATGTTATTTAATTTGAAAGACTGGATGGTATACAGGGCTCCAGACTGCGACCAAATGGTCGCATTTTGCGCCTAAAATTAGACTAGTGCGAGTAAATTTTTCATCAACTCGCGCATGCGCGACCAGTAAATTAGCAGATTTTTTTGTTTTTTGTTATTAAATATTTTTGTTACTGACAAACTTGTTCTACACTTCAGCCCACTATAGTTAGCGGTAATGCCTGAATGACTGGTTTGCTAACCGACATTAACTCCAGAAGAAGAAGAAAGGAGACGAAAACCGAAGAAGAAGGCTGGGGGGTGGCTAATGTGTGAAAAGAGGCGCATCGCAACGGAGGGCCGCAGAGTGAGAGGTCAGAGGGGATCCTCACCACCGAGCGGCGTCCCCGTCCCCCGAGTTGAATCTCTGGGTCGACTCAGCCGACTCTCACATGTCTGCCCCGACAGACTGATGCTCACGCTAAACGCATTCGATCGGGAGCGCGCGAGGGTTTTGATAAAGTTAGCGGAAGGATTTAAGTGACAACATCCGGTTTTGCAAAGTTAGCGGAAAGAACCACGTGAAACAACATCCGTTTTTCAAAATAAGATGTCGACAAATCATACACGAACATATAAAAGTAAACAATGAACTGATTTTGTATCTTTATAGATCGTTTCTGAGATTTAGCTTAAATTATGCTAACATTAAAACATTTTTACTGGACCAAGGAAGAGTTTTTAAAAATAAGTCAGACTTTTGTATGTTCAGAAAAGTCCTGTATATAGATTTCCCCAAGAGTTCCAGGAAATGAATGATGCAGATGTGTTCCATACATATCTGAAATCCCCTACAATAGCAATCAAACAATTTTAATGTATCAATTAGGACATTTTTCAAAGTAAAAGTCCTAAATGTTTAAAGAAATCGGTAATTTATTTAATGTTTGAGTTGCTTTATATATGTATTTCCTCATAGTCCTAGGCAATAATGCTACACAATAAATAGAATGCTTCAATCAACACCGTGATCGGTGATTGGTATTATCGGATCGGCAGATACTGATTTCAGTGATCGGTGATCGGTATTATCGGTGATCGGCAGATACTGATTTCAGTGATCGGTGATCGGGATCGAAGATACTGATTTCAGTGATCGCGACCAAAAACCCGCTCCGTGCATCTCTAGAAACCAACAAATGTTTTGATTGGCCACATCGAAGTGCAACATGCACATGCTCACGGTATGTTTTCTCTTAAAATATGTTTAAACTCAATACAGTAACTTCTGAAGAGTTCTCTGTTGTGAATGTTTTGCAGTTCATGAAGGCAAACAGGCATAAGATTGTATATTGTCAAATTATTTATCAGTAATACAGTAAAAATGATGGGAAAACTTTGCAAGTCGATTTATAGTGTGCGCCCCTAAATTTTCTTCTTGCGCCCCTAAAATTTTAAGTTAGGGGCCACTGTGCTCCTAGTAAAAAAAGTTAGTCTGGAGCCCTGGTATATATTGAATACTACACTTGTGCTGATGTATACTTTATAAATTGATACTATCCAAAAACGAAAAGTAAAAAATTATAAAAAATTAAAAAACCACGTGTCGGGTGACGCGGCGCGGAAAGAACTCGTCACACGAACCCTTCACCGTGATTGGTCAATCCGTTTGTCCGTCAACATTTTGCGAAAAAAACAACCAATGAACACTCAGTAAATCACAAAGGACCTCCCACCTCACAGGTGAGGCTCATTAGCAGCCTGTCAGTCAGAGAGCAGAGAACACGGCACCAGGACAACTGAGCCTCATTGAATAGAGCTGAGATTGTTCTGGAATGTTTGATGTAGAACACGTGGGGGTGTGTCATATGAAAAAAGGTGAATTTACATTGTTTTGTAGAATGGAGACATGAGGCCAGCCTCCAGAGGGTGAACGTTTCCCAAGGCCTCTGGTTCTGCTGTTCATGTTAAAGATGACAGGACCAATGTGTCTCAAATGGACCTTTACTTACTAATCTGATGTTTCACTGGAGAAACAATTCATCATCCACGATATTAAATACCTCGCTGGCCCTTTATGTAGGAGCCTCTCTGAGGACACAGCTCTGTGGGAAGTTTAGTCTTTAAAAAAAAAAAAAAAAAAAACTTTTAGTCCCGATTAATGAATTTAAAAATGTGCGATTAATTAGTTAATTTGTTTTAATCGATTGACAGCCCTAGTATAAATATGTAGTGAGGTGTAGAGCCTCCCTGTGGCCTGTAGGGGGCAGTATGATTCACAGGTAGATCAGATAGAACCAACTCCACCTACCGGACCTTCTCCTCCCAGGGCTCCTTCAGGGCCACGGCTGAGGGGTCCTCGGGGTCTCGTCTGAAGGTGGTGGGGGTCTGAGCCAGCTGCTCCGACAGGCGCCTCCTGCAACATGCAGACCACCACGTGTCTTCAGGACCTCCACAAGGGCCCCGGGCTCTCAGTGACGGGGACATGTGCCACACCTGATGTCTCCGGCGGCGATGAACACCGGCTCCCGGCTCTCCAGGCTGCTGCTGCTGTCCACGGAGAACTGGCTGATGTTGTCCCCGCTGCTGGTGTGGACCTCCGGGAGCTGCAGGGGCCACACAGTGCTCATGAGACCGCTGCAGGGCTCCTCAAGGCCCCTCAAGGCTCCTCAAGGCTCCTCAAGGCTCCTCAAGGCCCCTCAAGGCTCCTCAAGGCTCCTCAGGGCCCCTCAAGGCTCCTCAGGGCTCCTCAAGGCTCCTCAAGGCCCCTCAGGGCTCCTCAAGGCTCCTCAGGGCTCCTCAAGGCCCCTCAAGGCTCCTCAAGGCCCCTCAAGGCCCCTCAGGGCTCCTCAAGGCTCCTCAAGGCCCCTCAGGGCTCCTCAGGGCTCCTCAAGGCTCCTCAAGGCTCCTCAAGGCCCCTCAGGGCTCCTCAAGGCTCCTCAAGGCCCCTCAGGGCTCCTCAAGGCTCCTCAGGGCTCCTCAAGGCTCCTCAAGGCCCCTCAAGGCTCCTCAGGGCTCCTCAAGGCCCCTCAGGGCTCCTCAGGGCTCCTCAAGGCCCCTCAAGGCTCCTCAAGGCCCCTCAGGGCTCCTCAAGGCTCCTCAGGGCTCCTCAAGGCTCCTCAAGGCTCCTCAAGGCCCCTCAAGGCTCACCTCCACCTGCAGCTCCCCGATGTCGTCCGTGGACCAGGCGTCGTCGTCGTAGTTGGGCACGGTGGAGAAGCCTCCGGCCCTCTGGTCCGCCGCCACGCCGCAGTCCGGCAGGTTCTCCACCGAGCGGGTGCTCCTGATCCGGTTCTCCGGGATCCGGACGGGAACGTTGGACGTCTCGAAGTTGTCGCACTCCAGGACCTCCACGTAGATGAGGTAGGGCGCCTGAGGGGGGTCACAGGTCAGCGCGGGCCTGGGGGGGGGGGGGGGGGGGGGGTCTCACCTTGTCCTTGGAGTTCAGCACCACGGCCTGCGTGTGCGGTACGCGCACCACGTGGTGGGGGCGCGGCGCCGTGGGCAGCCACACGCGGGCCGGCAGCTTGTGGCTCAGCAGCGACAGCTCCGACACCAGGCGCTGCGTCTTCTGCTCCTTGGTGGGCAGCGTGGCCAGACGCTGGCCGATGCCCAGCAGCGCCTTCACAAACTCCCTCTGGGGCGCCAGGCGCAGGGGCTGGGGGCGGGGCTTAGTTACACGGGACCGAGAGGGGCAACATGACACCTGGACAGGCGGACACCTGGACACGTGAACGCGTGAACACGTGAACATGTGAAGACGTGTTCACGTGAACACGCGAACAGGTGAACACACGACCAGGTGAACACGTGAACGCGTGAACACGCGAAGACGTGTTCACGTGAACACGCGAACAGGTGAACACGTGAACAGGTGAACACGTGAACGCGCGAACAGGTGAACACGTGAACACGTGAACGCGTTAACATGTGAAGACGTGTTCACGTGAACACGTGTTCACGTGAACACGTGACCAGGTGAACGCGTGAACACGTGAACGCGTGAACATGTGAAGACGTGTTCACGTGAACACGCGAACAGGTGAACACACGACCAGGTGAACACACGACCAGGTGAACACGTGAACGCGTGAACATGTGAAGACGTGTTCACGTGAACACGTGACCAGGTGAACGCGTGACCAGGTGAACGCGTGAACGCATGAACGCGTGAACACGCGAAGACGTGTTCACGTGAACGCGTGAACATGTGAAGACGTGTTCACGTGAACGCGCGAACGCGTGAACACGTGAACATGTGAAGACGTGTTCACGTGAACGCGTGAACACGTGAACATGTGAAGACGTGTTCACGTGAACACGCGAACAGGTGAACACACGACCAGGTGAACACACGACCAGGTGAACACGTGAACGCGTGAACATGTGAAGACGTGTTCACGTGAACACGTGACCAGGTGAACGCGTGACCAGGTGAACGCGTGAACGCATGAACGCGTGAACATGCGAAGACGTGTTCACGTGAACGCGCGAACGCGTGAACACGTGAACGCGTGAACACGTGAACATAAAGAGCAGACCCGACACACAAACAGATTCAGTGAGAGGAAGCATGACCATCATCCTGCGTTCTGATTGGTTCACCCACACCATCAGACAGCTGATTGGATCCAACAGAAACATCCAGAACCAGAACCCACAACCTCCATCACAGACTCCATTTCCCACAATGCACCCTGGAGGGAGAATATGATGCTGGTGAACTTACGGGACGAGTCTTAAACTCCAGACTGTCTGAGCTGGAGCAGCTGTCCTGAAGGTCAGAGGTCAGAGGTCAGAGGGCGGGGACTCATGCTGGGCTGGGATTGGTTTAAATATTCCAGATTCTCTGTAGCCTCCTCTGTAGGTTTTTACTTTGAGGGAGTAACACCTCTTTATCTGCGTTAGGCGTTTTAAAGTTATTTGGCTATTTGTTTGTAATAAAAGACAACGCTCCCGTCTCGGTGGCTCCTCCTCTCTCCAGGATCCAGGCCCCGCCCCTGGGAGGCGGTCTTACCTCGTCCTGGCTGCTCTCCACTTTGGGGTTGCTGGCCGTCCTCTTCAGGTTGCTGCTCAGGCTGACGCCGACCGTGGCGTCCGACTTGGAGCGCTGGTGCGTGCGCTTGGAGGGCGACAGGCCGTGCTCCGGCCCCCCCGGGGGGCAGAAGGCCGTCAGGGTCAGGAGGTCGCGGCGGGCCCGGGAGCCGGCGGGCTTCAGCTCGTCGGACAGGATGAGCTTCCTCAGCTTGGTGCCTCTGGAGTGGCGCTGCGTGGAGATGTGCATGTCGGAGGAGTAGGCGCCCAGCAGCCAGGCGCAGCGCAGGCTGAAGGAGATGCTCTGGCGGCAGCGGTGCACCTGAACGCACCGCGAGGGGGCAAAGGTCACGGCAGGAATACAGGAGGTTATGAATACATAGTTATAATAGTGCAGTGTTTGGTTTGTAATTGGAGCTTAAGAAGGAAACAGATCAGAGTATAAATATATACACTACCGTTCTAAAGTTTGGGATCACTTAGAAATGTCTTTATTTTTCAAAGAAAAGCTCTGTTTTTTCAATGAAGATAACATTAAATCAATCATAAATACCCTCTCTACATTGTTAATGTGGTAAATGACTCTTCTAGGTGAAACGTCTGGTTTCTAATGACATGTCTCCAGAGGTGTATAGAGGCCCATTTCATCATCACTCCAGTGTTCTGATGGTACATTGTGTTATCGCCTTAGAAGACTAATGGATGATTAGAAAACCCTTGTGCAATTATGTTAGCACAGCTGAAAACAGTTATGCTGGTGATATAAGCTATACAACTGGCCTTCCTTTGAGCTTGAAGTTTGAAGAACAAAATTAATACTTCAAATATTAATCATTATTTCTAACCTTGTCAATGTCTTGACTATATTTTATATTCATTTGATAAATAAAAGTGTGAATTTTCATGGAAGACTTGTCTGGGTGATCCCAAACTTTTGAACGGTAATGTTTATAAACATATATATAAATATATATTGATAAACATATACATATTTATATATATAAATATTTATTTATATATATATTTATATAAATATATATGTAAATATTTATTTATATATAAATATTTATATAGTTCTATAAATAATATACAAATATACAGCATAGAAATATATATTTATATATAGAACAAAACAAGTATTAATATAAATTTAAAAATTTTTAAAATAGTTTAATAAAATTTAGAGATATCTACGAATATATATATATATATATTCTACAGTTCTAAAAAGTGTGGAGCTCTCTGCTGGTATAAATAATATCTACATGTACAGTTGTATAAGGTGTGGAGCTGTGGCCCACCACGTAGGGCTTGATGGCGTCGCCCACGTCCTCGTCCATGTGGATGTACATGTTGAGCAGCTGCGGCAGGTAGAAGTCCACCTGGGCGTGGCCGAAGCTGAACAGCCGGTTGCCGATGTAGGCCTGGACGCCCGGCTCCTTGGAGCGGTGCAGGTAGGAGATGGCCATGGACACGTCGAACAGCTTGGACTCAAACAGGCGCAGCAGCCACGACTGCCTGGAGGGGCTGCGTCTCTGGCGGCGCCGGGCGCTCTTCACGGAGCCGGGGGCGGGGCCCTCGGGGTCCGCCCCCCCGTCGACCTCCGCCCGAGTCAGCGTCGCCTGCTGCAGCACCTCCCGACACGCCCGCAGCGCCGCCTCGGCATCGATCGCCGGGCCGAGCTCGCCCGCGGCCTCGCTGATCACGCCCAGCGGGGGGGTGGCGGCCTGGGGGGCGCCGCAGGAGGACGAGGAGGGGGAGGGGCTGTCCTGATCAGAGGGGGAAGGCTCCGGCTCAGAGGCCTCCATCATGGCCAACGGGAAGCTCCGCCCTCGTCCACTGGAGCAAAGGTCAAAGGTCAAAGCGCTACATCAATATAGAGGAACAGGTATACACAAATATAAAGACATATTAATATACTGTACATCTAGAGGTACATGTAGTACTTGTATCTGACAGCTTTATGTTTATTTCAGATTATTGATCAACTCATACATTAAGAGGTCATATTAATCCCATTCAATCATCAGAATACTATGTAAAGTATTCTGCATAATGAATACTATACATAGTATTCTGCATAATGAATACCTCTTCGGACTCTTTCCTTGTGTGTACTTGTACTCTCTGGAGTATTTATGGTTGTAACAATGTAATAAAACACTTAAATCCTGTTGTTAGCCGTTAGCTTAGCTTTATCCTGAGCTGCTAACCAATTAACACTCGTCCGCGGGTGGTTACAGAAAGTTAACCAGTTCACTAGTTAGTACACTAGTTAGTAAACTGGTTAACTATTCAACTTACTAACTAGCCCGGCTGTTAGCCGTTAGCTTAGCATCCGCCGGCAGCTAGCAGGCCAACTGTTGTTGAACTCCGCTCGGTTGCTTTTTAAAAGGTCTAGCTAAAGGCTAAGCTAACGCTCTTCCGGCGCGGTCACGTGTCCGGGTGTCCACAGGTGAGTCCGTCTTACCTGCTGGCCGGTTCGTGGTCGTTTGAGAAAAAGATTTATCTCCAGTTTGTCTCCATTGAAGCTCTCTGAGCGTCATGTCAACAACAACAAGCTTCCGGCAGGAGGCGCCGCTTCTTCTTCTGATGCTGCTTTCATGGTCCGTTTCCGGCGCAGCAGCGCCACCGGCGACGGTTGCGAGTACTGCAGCTGCAGGTACTGACATTTATATGGTTTATATAATACTTCATCATTTATTATTGATAAATACTTTAAGGAAACTAAAGCTGTCAGAATAATAATAATAATAATAATAATACTACCTTTGATTTATATTGCGCATTTCATAATACTTAAAAACACTTTACAAACGTTTACAATCATCATAAAAACAACACAATAAAACATAAAGCACACAATCAAAATAAATTACACAAAAATACTTTACTGTGATTGAATAACAATATATTATATTACATTGCATTAAAATGTATTAGATTGAATTTTATTATAATATATTATATTGTATAATATTATATTATAATGTATTGTATTAAATTAAGTAAAATGTGTAACTCTGTTCACCTGGTCACATGACATCTATTGTTCACCTGGTCACATCTATTGATCATCTAGTCACATGACATCTATTGTTCACCTGGTCACATCTATTGATCATCTAGTCACATGACATCTATTGTTCATCTGGTCACATCTATTGTTCATCTGGTCACATGACATCTATTGTTCATCTGGTCACATGACATCTATTGTTCATCTGGTCACATGACATCTATTGTTCATCTGGTCACATGACATCTATTGTTCATCTGGTCACATGACATCTAGTGTTCATCTAGTCACATGACATCTAGTGTTCATCTGGTCACATGACATCTATTGTTCATCTAGTCACATGACATCTATTGTTCATCTGGTCACATGACATCTATTGTTCATCTAGTCACATGACATCTATTGTTCATCTGGTCACATGACATCTAGTGTTCATCTAGTCACATGACATCTAGTGTTCATCTGGTCACATGACATCTATTGTTCATCTAGTCACATGACATCTATTGTTCATCTGGTCACATGACATCTATTGTTCATCTAGTCACATGACATCTAGTGTTCATCTGGTCACATGACATCTATTGTTCATCTGGTCACATGACATCTATTGTTCATCTGCTACAACTATTCTAATGTATTTTTTTCTAATACAATTTATTATATTGTATTGTATTTTATTATAACATAATTTAATGTATGATATTATATTAAATTAAATCATAATGAATTGTATTTTATTCTAATATAATTTATCATATTATATTGTCGTAAATTATAATGTATGGTATTTTATTATAATATTATTTAATATATGATATTATATTAAATCATAACGTATTGTATTTTATTCTTATACATTGATTGTGTATTTATTGGTGTATTGATGTATTGATTGGTAACATTTTGTCATACAGAAGTGATCCTGGAGGCCGTGGTGAGCTCAATATTGATTTATTGACCGTGAGTATTGATCTCTAGAGCCAGATGTCAGACGTGCAGTCTCCTCCAGGGTACCGCAGCTCGTGGGCCAGAGCAGGACCATCAGGCTCCTTCCCAAAGTCCACCAGGAAGTCCTCATTCACACTGAGACCCCCATCCACGGAGTCCACATCGATCTGCATCATCACTGAGCCCTCTCTGCACAGACAGACAGAGAGACAGTAGTAGCCTACTACAGTGCAGTAGCAGTAGTAGCAGCAGTTGCAGTAGTAGCAGCAGTTGCAGTAGTAGTAGTAGCAGTGGTAGTAGTAGTCGTAGTGATGGTGGTGGCAGTGGTGGTGGTGGCAGTGGTGGCAGTGGTGGGTGGTGGCAGTGGTGGTGGTGGTGGTAGCGGTGGTAGCAGTGGTGGTGGTGGTGGCAGGTGGTGGTGGCAGTGGTGGCAGTGGCAGTGGTGGCAGCAGTGGCAGTGGTGGCAGGTGGTGGCGGTGGTGGCAGTGGTGGTGGCAGTGGCAGTGGCAGTGGCAGGTGGTGGTGGTGGCAGTGGCAGTGGTGGTGGCAGTGGCAGTGGTGGCAGCAGTGGTGGCAGCAGTGGCAGTGGTGGCAGTGGTGGTGGCAGTGGTGCAGGCAGTGGTGGTGGCAGTGGTGGTGGCAGTGGTGGTGGTGGCAGTGGTGGTGGTGGCAGCAGTGGTAGCAGTGGCAGTGGTGGCAGTGGTGCAGTGGCAGTGGTGGCAGCAGTGGTAGTGGCAGTAGTGGTGGCAGTGGCAGTGGTAGCAGTGGTGGTGGCAGTGGTGGTGGTGGTGGCAGTGGTAGTGGCAGTGGCAGCAGTAGCAGTGGCAGTGGTGGTAGCAGTGGTGGTGGCAGTGGTAGCAGTGGCAGTGGTAGCAGTAGTAGTGGTACCACAGTCTAGCAGTGGCACTGGGCCATGTCGGGGTAGAACTGCTTGTCCCAGCCGCTGTACAGAGACGTCGTCACATAAAGTCTCCGGCCGTCTAAACTCAACTGCAACATCTGAGGCCCTCCAGGGACACGCCTCCCCTGAGAGACAGACAGGTCAATAACCAATCAGATTGCAGAGGACAGGATGTTGGAGACACAGCTTCCTGTCTGGGTACCTGGATGATGCGGGGGCGGGGCTGGGCCTCCGGGTCGTCCAGGACTCTGACTGGACCGTCACTGACGATGCTTCCTCCAAGAAACACCTGGAACAGACAGACAGGTGAGCCGTCTCACTCTCTCACCTGGTGGTCACCGTCAGGTGGGACATTCAGACCTGGCCGACCAATCGCGGGTTCCTCCGGTCTGTGATGTCATACTGTCTGATGTCACCGTGGAGCCAATTACTGAAGAAGAGATAACGGTCGTCCAATGAGATTAAGATGTCTGTGATGAGACCTGCAGACAGACGGGAAACCAGTCAGACAGACCGACAGGTGGGCAGACAGACAGAGAGAGAGAGACAGACAGGTGGACCAAGAGACTCACCGGGCATCTCAGGTAGCAGCCATCCCTCGACCTTCTTACTGGGAACACTGATCACTTTCTCTGCAGCCCAGTCTCCTTCCTGAAGACACAGAGCAGACCAGCCTCAGGCCTCCGGTCCACATGGACCAGACATGAACCCTGTGGTACTGACTTCAGCCTTAGATCTAGAACCCTGTGGTACTGACTTCAGCCTTGGATCTAGAACCCTGTGGTACTGACTTCAGCCTTAGATCTAGAACCCTGTGGTACTGACTTCAGCCTTGGATCTAGAACCCTGTGGTACTGACTTCAGCCTTAGATCTAGAACCCTGTGGTACTGACTTCAGCCTTGGATCTAGAACCCTGTGGTACTGACTTCAGCCTTAGATCTAGAACCCTGTGGTACTGAATACAGCCTTAGATCTAGAACCCTGTGGTACTGACTACAGCCTTAGATCTAGAACCCTGTGGTACCGACTACAGCCTTAGACCTAGCACCCTGTGGTACTGACTACAGCCTTGGATCTAGAACCCTGTGGTACTGACTACAGCCTTAGATCTAGAACCCTGTGGTACTGACTACAGCCTTAGATCTAGAACCCTGTGGTTCTGACTACAGGCTTAGATCTAGAACCCTGTGGTACTGATTACAGCCTTGGATCTAGAACCCTGTGGTACTGACTACAGCCTTGGATCAAGAACCCTGTGGTCCTGACTACAGCCTTGGATCTAGAACCCTGTGGTACTGACTACAGCCTTAGATCTAGAACCCTGTGGTACTGACTACAGCCTTGGATCTAGAACCCTGTGGTACTGACTACAGCCTTAGATCTAGAACCCTGTGGTACTGACTACAGCCTTAGATCTAGAACCCTGTGGTACTGACTACAGCCTTAGATCTAGAACCATGTGGTTCTGACTACAGGCTTAGATCTAGAACCCTGTGGTACTGATTACAGCCTTGGATCTAGAACCCTGTGGTACTGACTACAGCCTTGGATCAAGAACCCTGTGGTCCTGACTACAGCCTTAGATCTAGAACCCTGTGGTACTGACTACAGCCTTGGATCTAGAACCCTGTGGTACTGACTACAGCCTTAGATCTAGAACCCTGTGGTACTGACTACAGCCTTGGATCTAGAACCCTGTGGTACTGACTACAGCCTTAGATCTAGAACCCTGTGGTACTGACTACAGCCTTGGATCTAGAACCCTGTGGTACTGATTACAGCCTTAGATCTAGAACCCTGTGGTACTGACTACAGCCTTAGATCTAGAACCCTGTGGTACTGACTACAGCCTTGGATCAAGAACCCTGTGGTACTGACTACAGCCTTAGATCTAGAACCCTGTGGTACTGACTACAGCCTTAGATCTAGAACCCTGTGGTACTGATTACAGCCTTAGATCTAGAACCCTGTGGTACTGATTACAGCCTTAGATCTAGAACCCTGTGGTACTGACTTCAGCCTTGGATCTAGAACCCTGTGGTACTGACTTCAGCCTTAGATCTAGAACCCTGTGGTACTGAATACAGCCTTAGATCTAGAACCCTGTGGTACTGACTACAGCCTTAGATCTAGAACCCTGTGGTACTGACTACAGCCTTGGATCTAGAACCCTGTGGTACTGACTACAGCCTTAGATCTAGAACCCTGTGGTACTGACTACAGCCTTAGATCTAGAACCCTGTGGTTCTGACTACAGGCTTAGATCTAGAACCCTGTGGTACTGATTACAGCCTTGGATCTAGAACCCTGTGGTACTGACTACAGCCTTGGATCAAGAACCCTGTGGTCCTGACTACAGCCTTGGATCTAGAACCCTGTGGTACTGACTACAGCCTTAGATCTAGAACCCTGTGGTACTGACTACAGCCTTGGATCTAGAACCCTGTGGTACTGACTACAGCCTTAGATCTAGAACCCTGTGGTACTGACTACAGCCTTAGATCTAGAACCCTGTGGTACTGACTACAGCCTTGGATCTAGAACCCTGTGGTACTGACTACAGCCTTAGATCTAGAACCATGTGGTTCTGACTACAGGCTTAGATCTAGAACCCTGTGGTACTGATTACAGCCTTGGATCTAGAACCCTGTGGTACTGACTACAGCCTTGGATCAAGAACCCTGTGGTCCTGACTACAGCCTTAGATCTAGAACCCTGTGGTACTGACTACAGCCTTGGATCTAGAACCCTGTGGTACTGACTACAGCCTTAGATCTAGAACCCTGTGGTACTGACTACAGCCTTGGATCTAGAACCCTGTGGTACTGACTACAGCCTTAGATCTAGAACCCTGTGGTACTGACTACAGCCTTGGATCTAGAACCCTGTGGTACTGATTACAGCCTTAGATCTAGAACCCTGTGGTACTGACTACAGCCTTAGATCTAGAACCCTGTGGTACTGACTACAGCCTTGGATCAAGAACCCTGTGGTACTGACTACAGCCTTAGATCTAGAATCCTGTGGTACTGACTACAGCCTTAGATCTAGAACCCTGTGGTACTGATTACAGCCTTAGATCTAGAACCCTGTGGTACTGATTACAGCCTTAGATCTAGAACCCTGTGGTACTGATTACAGCCTTAGATCTAGAACCCTGTGGTACTGATGACAGCCTTGGATCTAGAACCCTGTGGTACTGACTACAGCCTTATATCTAGAACCCTGTGGTACTGACTACAGCCTTGGATCTAGAACCCTGTGGTACTGACTACAGCCTTGGATCAAGAACCCTGTGGTACTGACTACAGCCTTAGATCTAGAACCCTGTGGTACTGACTACAGCCTTAGATCTAGAACCCTGTGGTACTGATTACAGCCTTAGATCTAGAACCCTGTGGTACTGACTACAGCCTTAGATCTAGAACCCTGTGGTACTGACTACAGCCTTGGATCAAGAACCCTGTGGTACTGACTACAGCCTTAGATCTAGAACCCTGTGGTACTGACTACAGCCTTAGATCTAGAACCCTGTGGCACTGACTACAGCCTTAGATCTAGAACCCTGTGGTACTGACTACAGCCTTAGATCTAGAACCCTGTGGTACTGATTACAGCCTTGGATCTAGAACCCTGTGGTACTGACTACAGCCTTATATCTAGAACCCTGTGGTACTGACTACAGCCTTGGATCAAGAACCCTGTGGTACTGACTACAGCCTTAGATCTAGAACCCTGTGGTACTGACTACAGCCTTAGATCTAGAACCCTGTGGTACTGACTACAGCCTTGGATCAAGAACCCTGTGGTACTGACTACAGCCTTAGATCTAGAACCCTGTGGTACTGACTCCAGCCTTAGATCTAGAACCCTGTGGTACTGACTACAGCCTTAGATCTAGAACCCTGTGGTACTGACTACAGCCTTAGATCTAGAACCCTGTGGTACTGACTACAGCCTTAGATCTAGAACCCTGTGGTACTGACAACAGCCTTAGCTCTAGAACCCTGTGGTACTGACTACAGCCTTGGATCTAGAACCCTGTGGTACTGACTACAGCCTTAGATCTAGAACCCTGTGGTACTGATTACAGCCTTAGATCTAGAACCCTGTGGTACTGACTACAGCCTTAGATCAAGAACCCTATGGTACTGACTACAGCCTTAGATCTAGAACCCTGTGGTACTGACTACAGCCTTGGATCTAGAACCCTGTGGTACTGACTACAGCCTTAGATCTAGAACCCTGTCGTACTGACTACAGCCTTGGATCTAGAACCCTGTGGTACTGACTACAGCCTTAGATCTAGAACCCTGTGGTACTGACTACAGCCTTAGATCTAGAACCCTGTGTTACTGACTACAGCCTTAGATCTAGAACCCTGTGGTACTGACTACAGCCTTGGATCTAGAACCCTGTGGTACTGACTACAGCCTTGGATCTAGAACCCTGTGGTACTGACTACAGCCTTAGATCTAGAACCCTGTGGTACTGATTACAGCCTTGGATCTAGAACCCTGTGGTACTGACTACAGCCTTATATCTAGAACCCTGTGGTACTGACTACAGCCTTGGATCAAGAACCCTGTGGTACTGACTACAGCCTTAGATCTAGAACCCTGTGGTACTGACTACAGCCTTGGATCAAGAACCCTGTGGTACTGACTACAGCCTTAGATCTAGAACCCTGTGGTACTGACTCCAGCCTTAGATCTAGAACCCTGTGGTACTGACTACAGCCTTAGATCTAGAACCCTGTGGTACTGACTACAGCCTTAGATCTAGAACCCTGTGGTACTGACTACAGCCTTAGATCTAGAACCCTGTGGTACTGACAACAGCCTTAGCTCTAGAACCCTGTGGTACTGACTACAGCCTTGGATCTAGAACCCTGTGGTACTGACTACAGCCTTAGATCTAGAACCCTGTGGTACTGATTACAGCCTTAGATCTAGAACCCTGTGGTACTGACTACAGCCTTAGATCAAGAACCCTATGGTACTGACTACAGCCTTAGATCTAGAACCCTGTGGTACTGACTACAGCCTTGGATCTAGAACCCTGTGGTACTGACTACAGCCTTGGATCTAGAACCCTGTGGTACTGACTACAGCCTTAGATCTAGAACCCTGTGGTACTGACTGGTGTTTTGTAGAACCTGAAGACGTTAGAACGTAGAGCACATCCCACGTAGCCCTCCGTGGCATCGGGGTCGTGGAGGAACCGGATCTCCAGGGGAATGGCCCCCTCCTCGCCCAGGTCCAGGGTCTGCAGCTTCCTGTGGGTGGTCCAGTCCCAGACGTGGATGCACCGGCCGTAGAGTCCTGCAACGCACACAGCGTCATCACGCACCATGACGAGGAAGGGGACAGGAGAGGAAAGAGGAATGAGGACATATGGATGTTCCCTCTCTCCTCACCTTCTTTGACGTGATCCGGGTTGAACCCGTTGGCCAGGGCTTTGGGCGCCCCCCATTCGGTGCTGATCATCACGTTGTGTCGGGGTTGGTACCAGAAGTCGTATCCAAAGGGCGCCGCCTCCCCCGGGTGCTCCCAGTTACCGACCACCTCGAACGTCTCGCCGTCCAGCAGGACGAAGCCACCTGGGGGGGGGGCAGCAGGGGTCACAATGACACCGCCCAGCAGGGGGCGCTGCGGCAGCAGCCAGCAGAGAGGGGCGCCTCACCTTTGCCGTTGCCAGACGGGTCTCCGATGCAGCTGATCATGATCTGACCGTTGGCCAGGCAGTGGGAGGTGTGAGGGTTCGCCAGGCCGCACTTCCAGAACACGTCCACCGGCTCCACCACCTGGAACCACAGGCCGCATGGGTCTGGGTCCTGACATGGTCACTTCCTGTTCACTGCTCGTGGTCATGACATGCTACCATGCTAATGTGCTAATGCAGCTAACGGTGTTTACTTAAGGGGGAACCAGAATGAGGGGAAGTTTCCTGAGGCGGCGTTATCAGCTGTAACCGCCCTGAAAGCAGAGAGATAACGAGGGCCACGCTCACGTGCACTCGCAGGAACTCACGTGCACTCCCTCCCTCAAAGGGCGGTAACGCGTCTCAGGAAATGCTCCAAATCTCTAACGTCTCAGTTCACAAGTTCTGATTATTTATCAGACATCAGAGACACATTCCTCGCCCCAGAGAACAGCTGCTAGAACGTTCCTCAGCTGAACCTCCTCCTCCTTCTCCCCCCCCCCCCCCCCCATCCACCTCCTAACAGGATTTTCTTGTCTTTCTCTTTTCCGTTCAGGTCCAGGGTCTCTGCTGGAGTTACTTCTCTGAATGTAAAGAAACCACTTTTGATACGAGACCCCTACGAGACCCCATCAAACCCCCTACGAGACCCCCTACGAGGACCCATCAAACCTCCTACGAGACCCCCTAAGAGACCCCATCAAACCCCCTACGAGACCCCCTACGAGGACCCCTACGAGACCCCATCAAACCCCCTACGAGACCCCCTAAGAGACCCCATCAAACCCCCTACGAGACCCCCTACGAGGACCCCTACGAGACCCCATCAAACCTCCTACGAGACCCCCTAAGAGACCCTATCAAACCCCTACGAGACCCCCACGAGGACCCCTCGAGACCCCATCAAACCCCCTACGAGACCCCCTAAGAGACCCCATCAAACCCCCTACGAGGACCCCTACGAGACTCCATCAAACCTCCTACGAGACCCCCTAAGAGACCCTATCAAACCCCCTACGAGACCCCATTGAGGCCCCTTTGAGGATCCGGGTCTGGTACCTTGTGGATCTGGGGGGCTCGGGGGTCCGTGCCCACGTCCACCACGTAGACCCTGGAGGAGATCAGGGACGGGAGGATCAGGCGGTTCCTGGTCTTGGAGGCGTCCCCGAAGCAGCTGCTGCAGGCGTTCCAGCCCGAGTGGTGCAGCTCGTCACGCAGGTTGGGCATCGGCAGGCGGTGGATGACCTGAGGTCAAAGGTCAAGGGTCACAGCAAGGAGGAGGAACTCCTTCAGTTATTGTGATCTTCAGTCAGACAATAAAAACCTGAAGGAAGACGGAGAGGACTATGAAGAGGAGGAAGAGGACGATGAAGAGGAAGACGATGAAGAGGAGGTAGATGAAG
The DNA here is from genome assembly GCF_029220125.1 of Pseudoliparis swirei. NCBI lineage: Eukaryota > Metazoa > Chordata > Actinopteri > Perciformes > Liparidae > Pseudoliparis > Pseudoliparis swirei. The sequence continues at coordinate 1,002,070 of NC_079409.1, forward strand.
AGGAAATGACAACGAGACACCAAAGTGGAAAACTAATCCAGCGAGAACAGAAAACTGTTGAGAGAGGAACAGTCGTTTAAAGATGGAGAGAACAGGAGGAGGAGGGGAGGTTGGTGGACTCCTCCTACCTGGGTGAAGGAGGAGGACTTGGGGTCCACGTCCACGGTGGCCAGGTAGTCTGGTTTCATGATGTCCGTGTTACAGTAGATACAAGGGAGGTAGACCAGGAGCTCCCTGGAGCCTGAAGGCAGCACGGCACACACAGACATGTATACATACATATATATTTATACACATATATATATATATATCCACATATATATATATGTATATATATGTGTATATATATATATATATATATGTGTATATATATATACACATGTATATATATACACATATATATATATATGTATACACATATATATATGTGTAAATATACATGTGTATATATATATACACATGTATATATACACATATATACATACATACATATATACACATAAATTGTAGTGGCACTCCGTCTAGTTCTGGTTCTTCTGTCCCACACTTTTGAGATCAGTCTTTAAAGCTATTAATTGAAACGCGAGTGACACAAGTAGTTTCATACAAAATGATGTTTACTTAAAAAGCGTATAGTACACGGTCACACGGTCAAAAAACTATGTTGCTTCCAACAACTCTGAACTCAAACCCGACTGACAGTCCAACACACAGCTGTTATCCTGACGTGACGTCATCTGATTGGAAGCTTACATTCAGACAAATTATTAAGCTTTCAAATACAATACTGAATAATATATGTTAAACTAAACATTCTTTCAAATCATAATGAAAAGGGTTTATATTCAGTTACCTTTTAAAATCTTTTAAAACTAAATTATTATAACAAATGAAATCATGCATTTGGCTCTTACATATATATATATATACACATATATATGTGTATATATATACACATATATACACATATATATGTATACATGTATACATATATATATTAGGTCTGTCAATCGATTTTAAAAAAGTAACTAATTAATCGCACATTTTGAAATTCAGTAATCGCGATTTAAAAAAAAAAAATCTTCTTTTTAAAGACCAAACTTCCCACAGAGCTGTGTTTCAAAGAGGCTCCTACCTATAAAGTGCCAGCGAGGTATTTAATATTGTGGATGATAAATTGTTTCTTCAGTGAAACATCCAGATTAGTAAAAAAAAAGAAGTATATTGAGACCCCATTGGTCCTGTCATCTTTACCACTGAACAGCAGAACCAGTGGCCTTGATAACTGACTGACATTCACATATGTCCTGTTAACCCTCTGGAGGCTGGGGGCATTTTATACATTTTACAAAAAAATGTAAATTCACCTTTTAAAGGCGTTTGCATGTGACACACCCCCACGTGTTCTACATCAAACATTCCAGAACAATCTCAGCTCTATTCAATGAGGCTCATTGTCCTCACGCCTGTTCTCTGCTCTCTGACTGACAGGCTGCTAATGAGCCTTACCTGTGAGGTGGGAGGTCCTTTGTGATTTACTGAGTGTTCATTGGTTGTTTTTTCCCGAAATGTTGTCAGACAAACGGATTGACCAATCACGGTGAAGGCTTCGTGTGACGAGTTCTTTCCGCGCCGCGTCCCCCGACACGTCGCCCCTCCGTTCCTCTGTGTCTCAGAGGGGGAGACGGGAGGAAGGAGGAGCAGGAGGAAACACGACTGATTCATCCACGAGTTAAACTCATTTATGATCCTTATTTTCGCGAAGAAATAATTGTTTTAAAAACGGAAACAGTGTTAAACCGTACTGCCGCGGTTTGACACTCAGAGGAGTGTAAAAACTTCAACGAACACCGGAAGTAAACAAAGTTGTGTTAAAATATTTTAGTGCGTTAACGCGGCCAAATTAATCGCATAGATTAACGCGTTAACGCTGACAGCCCTAATATATATACACATATATATATATGTGTATACATATATATATATATATATATATATATATATACATATATGTATACATATATATATATATACTAGTGCTGTGAAAAATAACGCGTTAACTCAGTTAATTAAATGACAGGTTTAACTAGTTTTTTTAACGCATGCGCAGAATGAGCTTCCAGTCCGTCTGTTGTTGGTCGTCTCTCCAGCAGCGTGTCATTCTGTCTCTAGTGTCGCGTTAACACGACTCCGATCTCCGTCTCGCGCGCCGCAGAGCTCGGATGCCGGCGTGTGCGCACATCGGGACGAAAAAAAGTCACTTGCACCCCCCCCCCCCGTAAACAACTCTTCTCTCCGATGCTGGCGCGCGCACTGGTGAGCAATGCAGGGCTCTCAAGTGTCACGCATTGAGCGAGACTCACGCATTTCGGTCTTAACTCACGCACTCCCGCCACACATCGTATTTCTCACACTGAAAAAAACTCTCAGCTCTTTAATGTTTTAATGCTGGGGTGTTCAATATGTCGATCGCGGTCGCCGCAGAGCTTCGATGCCGGCGCGCGCATCGCTCTGTCGCGCGAGCCGAGAATTGTTGACGGGGGGGGGTGGGAGACGGAAATTACAGGGTGACGGGTGGAGATTTCCCCCTGTTATAATAGGAGGGGAAACACTGGAGTTGATAAGCGTGTCTTCTTGTCTGATCAATACGCAACTGTGAGGTGCGCGAATGGACCGAGCGGCCAGCTGCTGATCACTCACTTAACGAACAGACGGTGGGAGCACCGACGACCCATTTTGACCCAGGAAAAACCCTGAATGTATATATGGGATTAATCATGATTAATCCACAGAAACCTGTGATTAACCTGATTAAAATTTTTTATCGTTTCACAGCCCTAATATATACACATAGGTAGACATGTATATATATATATATATGTATACATACATATGTATACAATATATGTATACATGTATACATATATATGTATATATATATCAGGGTTTTTCCTGCATAGAGAACATTTGGGCGCGCGCCTACGCCGTTTTCCCGAGCGCCTAAGGCAAAAAAAGATCTAGAACCCTGTTCCATACATATCTGAAATCCCCTACAATAGCAATCAAACAATTTAATGTATCAATTTGGAAATTTTTCAAAGTAAAAGTCCTAAAAGTTTAAAGAAATCTGTAATTTCTTTAATGTTTGAGATGCTTTATATATGTATTTACTATGGAAGCCCGTTTCCGCCACTGTGATAAAAAAATTAAGATCCTGTAAGTCAGAATTATGAGATACTATCTCATAATTTCGACTTACTATCTCATAATTATGAGATACTAAAACAGTTTTCACTTTGTCATTCTGGGTTTTTGTGTGTAGAATGTTGAGGAAAATAATGAATTTAATCCATTTTGGAATAAGGCTGTAACATAACAACATGTGGGAAAAGTGAAGCGCTGTGAATACTTTCTGGATGCACTGTATATATGTGTATATATGTACACATATATATGTATATATGTCTACCTATGTGTATATATGTATATATATATGTATATATATATATACACATAGGTAGACATGTATACATATATACACATAGGTATACATATATATATACAGTATATATATACACATAGGTAGACATATATACATATATGTATATATACGTATATATATATATACACATATATCTCCACACAGACCTGTCATGGCGTCCAATGGGCTGCTGTATCCTGGTCCACATGCTGAACAGCTGGCTGAAAAAACACATTCATGAGAACAGGGCGGGGCTAACAGCAATGGGGCGGGGCTAAAAAAGGCCATTGAGCACGCTCTGTGGTCATAGAGACCTGGAGACTTTAACATGAAGCATAGACTTCTATACAACCAGAGGAGTCGCCCCCTGGTGGTCAGGAGAGAGAATGCAGCTTTAACACATGAAGCATAGACTTCTATACAACCAGAGGAGCCCCCTGGTGGTCAGGAGAGAGAATGCAGCTTTAACACATGAAGCATAGACTTCTATACAACCAGAGGAGTCGCCCCCTGGTGGTCAGGAGAGAGAATGCAGCTTTAACACATGAAGCATAGACTTCTATACAACCAGAGGAGTCGCCCCCTAGTGGTCAGGACAGAGAATGCAGCTCTAACACATGAAGCATAGACTTCTATACAACCAGAGGAGTCGCCCCTGGTGGTCAGGAGAGAGAATGCAGCTTTAACACATGAAGCAGAGACTTCTATACAACCAGAGGAGCCCCCTGGTGGTCAGTCTCTGCTGGTCTACCTGATGATCAATAATTAAACTAAAGAGTTAATGATTGACAAGAGAGACAGATCTGTTGCCCACCCACAGGCCCCGCCCACATATAGGCCGAAAGATCAATTTTAATACTTTCACTCAGTCCACATTGGACCAGGTCTAGCTCAGACCTGGTCTTGGTCCTGGACTGACCTGAATCCTTGATCTTATATCTGTAAGAGTAGATTCTATGATATAAACGTAATTACATGTAGGAGTTATGACCACTAGTCAGCGCTGTTCAGGCGCCGGCAGGGGGAGAGGAGAAGAAGAAGAGAGGAGAGGACTGGGCGGTACAGTTGGAAGTGGAGTGACAACTAAAGTTATGAGTAAAACCCAGAACGGCTTGGACTGAGTTATTCCTGCGCACACACCCACATCGCTTACATATCTGTTAACATTCAAAGACTAGCGTGACCTTTGAATGTTATATAACACACACACAGCTACACACATCTACACACACACACACTCTGATCTGTAATGACTTTGTTGATCAAGAGCAATGTTAATTATTAGTTGTAATCTTCAAAAAGTCTCTCTCTCTCTCGCTCTCTCTCTCTCTGAATATTTCTTTTTCCTTCATGCGAGTCGACTAAATGTAAACACTGAACACAAAGAGTCATCTGTTGAAAGACCCAGAGACAGAGACCCAGAGACTCAGAGACCCAGAGACCCAGAGACTCAGAGACCCAGAGACTCAGAGACTCAGAGACTCAGAGACCCAGAGACTCAGAGACCCAGAGACTCAGAGACTCAGAGACCCAGAGACCCAGAGACTCAGAGACCCAGAGACTCAGAGACTCAGAGACTCTTCACATGGACATATTATATAATTCATTCTGAAGTGAGACTCTGCAGCAGAGACAAACCAGGATAAAGGTCAAAGGACTCCATGAGGGAGAGAGAGAGAGAGAGAGACAGAGAGAGAGAGACAGAGACAGAGAGAGGGAGAGAGACAGATGACTCAGGAGATTAAAGAGGACTCACCCATGGTTGAGGTCCTGGTCTTGAGGTCCTGGTCTTGGTCAGATCCTGCAGGTTCTGTCAGTCGGTCTGGATTCTCTCAGACCAGGGAGTAAAACCGGGAGGGAGGAGTCATACTGCGGGCAGATCGGGACACAGCCAATCAGAGGAGGGGGCGGGGCTTACGTGTCCATATTTGGTAAACAGTGTCCAAGCAAAACAGAACTATCTTTAAGATATATATATATAATATATATATGCAATAAATGTATATATAGATTAAATCTATAACATATATATATTGCCTATATATATATATATAGGCAATATATATATTCAAGTTATTATATGTATATATACTGTATATATATATATGTAACCCCCGGCCCATGTAGCTCTGTACAACATACGATGGGCGGGGTCCTGGTGGTGTTTAACAGAGGGACGGTGCAGCCAACGGGTTCATAACGCCACAGCATCTTTATTCACTAAACTAAACACCAATCCCCAAACAACGAAAACCCACAGAATGTATAGAACTCGCTCTCTTCCTAAAAACCTCTACAATACCACAAATACAACGACCACAACAAATAACACAAATCCACTCACACCACCCTAGCACACACACACCAACCACCCCCCCGTTGCCGGCCCGAGTCGTTGTGGAGATCGTCGTGGCCTGAAACGGTCGTGACCGTTTCACTTGTCCACACAAGCCTAAACAAACGGGCAGTGACATGTCGGAGTCCTCACGATGTGTTGGGAAAGGGACGTGAAGAGAGGGAAGGATTGTCTGACGGAATAAGAAGCAGCAGGTCTGTAGCAGCAGCCTCGGGAACCAGCTCGGCTTCCTTGGTGGTCGTCTCCTGACTCACAGGAGCCCCAATGTGGCTCATCTGGCTTTCCTGGTGCAGATCAACATGTGTGAAGCTAAATGATAATCGCGAGTAGCGATTAGCAACGCTACTATAACATTCAGTCACTGGCAGCATACACTCAACACACTGATCGGTACCTGGTGTAGGTCCGACAGGCAGAACTATTGGTCAGCCCTTTGACGTCCCACCATGACGTTGACGCAGCTCAACAGCTGCTGCTGTCACCTATTTCACCACCATACCTCCGTTTAGGCCACGCCCCTCTAACTGATAGTGAAGCTGGATTGGCGGTTGGTCTCCCACACCAGAAAACAATGACCACCGATCACCAACTCAATTAGACATTTAAATGAGCAAAACTAATTAGAAAACTTAAATCCTATTGTAGACAGGGCTACATTATTATAGATACATCTTATTATTATTATCTATCTTATGAAAATATCTCATCAGGGCTACACCCTCCCCCTTCTGACCGTCTAGATGCCCTCATCGGACTCCTTTCTGTTTCTTGGAAGGGTTGCTTCTCCTATCATCAGACATCCTTCGGGGCTGTTGGTACTTGTGCCTTTTCTTCTCTACGGTCTCCTTTGGTGCATTGAGGCTGAACTGAATCACCATCCCATTATGCATGATGGTAACAGGCTCCTGGGATGGCTTGCCAGGTTTGTCATACGTCAAGCGAATAACTGGTTTCCTTTCTCTCTGACTTTCGAATGACAACTGCTGGTTCGCTACTTGTGTCGCTAGTAGAACCGGAGCTTGCTCCCCCTTCTAAATCTGGGTCGGCGGCAGGGTCATTACTAGTCTCTTCTTTATCAGATTCCAGACTGGAAGGTGTAGTGTCTTCTGCTCTCATAGCTGAGGGTTCTTCAGAAACTTCAGAACTCTCCTCTTCCTGGCTGTCACTATCCACAGGGTTGTGATGGGGTATGGAGAGGTGTCTCCGGACCTCACCTACATCAAAAGCTTGAGGATTACAGGCGGTTTCAAACTCGGGATCTGATGAATCTGGGTCACTTTCCAATGGGGGAACTACAGACGTAGTTGGTCTTGGACGGCCACGCTGTCCTCTGGTGACAGGTTTTCTACCAACTGTAGTAACCACAGGATCGTTCGACATTCTGACCAGATAACCTATGGGCAAAAGATGGTCTCTGTGCAGAGTTTTGACTCCACCAGATCCCTGTTCTGGTTTGACCTGGTACACTGGCAGGTTTGGCAACTTCTTCACCACAACATAAGGTGTGGACTTCCAGCGGTCCTGCAGCTTATGTCTCCCAGGCAATCCAACGTTTCTAATAAGAATTCGGTCCCCTTCTGCCAAGGGCAGATCTCGTACCCTTTGGTCATAGTAGGCCTTATTTTTGAGGTGACTCTTGTTTGCAGCTGCAGAGGCCATCTGATAGGCACTCTGCAACTCCTTCATTCTGGCAACATACTGATGGTAAGAGGCCTCACTCTCACCATCAGGTGATATTCCAAAGCAGATATCTACTGGCAATCTGGCTTCTCTGCCGAACATGTGGCGAATATCCAGTGGCATCATTTTTAGTACAGTTGTACGCATGTACTAGTTGACCGATGTGCTGGCTCCAGTATTGTTTTTGTTCAGGTTCCATAGTACCAAGCATCGCCAGAAGAGTGCGATTGAATCGTTCTGGTTGCGGATCACCTTGCGGATGATACGGAGATGTGCGGGATTTACGGATCCCTAGCATAGTAAGGAACTCCTTAATCAGCCGACTCTCAAAATCTCTGCCCTGATCAGAGTGTATTCTGGCAGGTAAGCCGTAATGCACAAAGAATTTCTCCCAAAGTACTTTCGCTACTGTGAGGGCTTTTTGATCCTTAGTTGGAAATGCCTGAGCATAATGAGTATAGTGGTCCGTTATCACTAACACATTAGCCACCCCTTTGGAATCAGACTCCATCTGCAGGAAGTCAATACAGACTAGGTCCAAGGGGCCTTGACTAGTTATCTGATTCAAGGGTGAGGCACGATGCGGAAGTGTCTTTCTGGAGATACATCGTCCACAGGTTCGGATGTACTGTTCAACCTCAGTTGTCATGCGGGGCCAATAGAATCGGTCTCTGATCAGTTCAACAGTTCGTTCCACTCCCATGTGTCCACACTCATCGTGCAATGACTTTAATACCACCGTCCGGTATTTCTCAGGCAATACAAGCTGCCTAATCTTTCTTCCGGACAGTTTCTGTGTTAAACGGAAGAGTAGTCCCTCCTGTGACTCCAGTTTACTGCCTTCGCGAATTAACAATGCAGTATCAGGAGGGTTGCTTTTAGCATGAGTCAGTTCCTTATTAGTTTCGATTGCTTTTTTCTCAGGTCCAATCATGGGATCCATGTCTTGGGCTGTCTCTAGGTTTTTCGGGCTCAGCTGGTCGAGGGTGCTTATGCTTAAGTTCACAGGCAATGCGTATGCTTCTGGTAGAGCTGCAGCTGGAGCTCCTAGCTGCTCAACTAGTCTGACCGGTGCACCGAGTGCTCTACTGATACAGGCGTGCTTACAGACAGCTTTGATGCCTGACGGTAGAATGCTTGTCCAGTCACTAGCTTCTGCTGTGGCATACTGCCGGGACAACAGGTCAGCATCAATATTGTGACGCCCAGGACGATACTCGATCGTAAAATCGTAAGTCGATAGGGCGGCCAGCCAGCGATGTCCAGTGGCATTAAGCTTGGCTGAGGTAAGCACATATGTGAAGGGGTTATTATCAGTTCTCACGGTAAACTTGGCTCCATACAGATAATCATGAAACTTGTCCACGACCGACCATTTTAGGGCCAGAAATTCCAACTGATGGACAGGGTAACGCTGTTCAGACGCGCTAAGTTTCCGGCTTGGAAAGGCTACTGGCTTAAGACCGTCGGGGTACTCCTGATTAAAAACTGCGCCCAACCCACTCATGCTCGCATCTACGTGCAAGATGTAGAGTTTGGTGGGGTCAGCGAATGTTAACACAGGGGCATGAATTAGGCATTCAATGATCTTCTTGACAGCATCTCGACAAGCCTGGTCCCAACGCTCTCCAAACGGATCTGACTCTTTGAAGTAGGTCTTGGTGGGATCTCTCTTCTCATGCCAAGTGGGCGGATAGCCTTTTGTGAGTTCTGTGAGGGGACGGACAATAGCAGAGTAGTTAGCAAAAAACCTGCGATAATATCCGCAAAATCCAAGGAATGACTTCAGTGATTTCAGATCGGTGGGCTCCTTCCAGTTTTTTACCACATCCACTTTCTTCGGGTCAGTGGCAATCCCAGCCTCTGAAACGATGTGACCGACATACTTGACTTCAGTCTGACAAAATTGACATTTGTCAATTGAGACCTTCAAACCAACTTCTTCTAGCCTATCCAGAACTTTGAGAAGACGCTGCTCATGCTCTTCAAGAGTTTTTCCAAAGACGATAATATCGGCCAAGTATACAAGTACCTGAAGGAGATGCATGTCACCAACGGCTTTTTCCATTAACCACTGGAAAGTGGCAGGCGCTCCAGTTATTCCTTGTGGCATGCGTTCAAATTGATAGAATCCGAGGGGACAAATGAATGCTGTCTTTTCTTTATCCTCCTCCTTCATAGCTATCTGACAGTAGCCACTCCTCAGATCCAATACCGAGAACCACTTGCATCCTGACAAACAGTCTAAGGCATCGTCGATGCGTGGCATCGTGTACTGGTCCGGTATTGTTCTTCTGTTGAGTGTTCTGTAGTCAATACAGATTCTGATACTTCCGTTCTTCTTACGAACCACCACAATTGGTGAGGCGTAAGGACTACGGGACTCTTTGATAATGCCAGCTGCTAGTAACTGCTGTCTGTGTCGTCGCACATCGTCGATGTCCGCAGGTGCCAAGCGACGTGATCTTTCCCGAAAAGGTCGGTGGTCATGCAGGCGTATGGGATGTTCCACCCCCTTGGCCAAACCAACATCCCACTCTAGTAAGGAGAGCTTTGCTCTTTTGAAGTTTACGAAGGGACAGTTCTTTAAAGTGAGTAATCCACAATTTGTTGACTCCATGTGGATCCATGCATTTGTAGCCTCTGGGTTCACCCACTCATATATGTAACGCATGTGTGCTGCCCAGGAGTAGAACTTTATGTGAGGGACTCAGAGTCCTCCCTGCTGCTTGCTTTTCTGTAGTTTACTTATTTTCCTTCTAACCTTTTTGCCTTGCCAGATGAATTGTGTGAACATTTGATCCAATGAAGAAGCTGTTGGGTATTGAGTTTGGCAGCATCTGTAGGGGGTACAGTAACCTGGGCAGGATATTCATTTTGAGCTTGCTTATCCTGCCCAGCCAGGAAACTGGTAGCGTTACATTTCAAGTCTTCCCTGATGCGTGTTGTGACATACCCTTCTTCTTTCTTTGTCACAGAGAAGCCCTGTTCTTCTACAGGCCTCCTGAAGGCGCTCTGGAAATGTGTTATCTGACCTTTGCTGACTTAGTTCAAATAGATATTTATTTCCGGTGGTGTGGAACAAAACATAACATTTAAGAACACTGAATGGCAAAAAAAAACATAAGAACATAAACTGACACTTAAACTTATTGAAAGGGCACATGTGAGGCCTCCTGCTCACCACCATTTCCCCATCATTTCCTAACATCTAAACAAACTCTAGTAGGATAAAACAGAGCTTCCCAGACTAGAACAAAATAAAGATAAACATTTTTCAGGTATAGCCACTCTTATTAAAATCCGCAACCGTACCAGTCTTAATAAAGCTTGGTCAATCAGTGTAGTAACACTGTTATAAATAATATAACTGTGAACCTTTCTTAGAAAAAAGTAATAAACTGTCCATAAGCAGACCAGCTTGTTCGTGAGTTCCAACATGGAGAGAACAGAAGAAGAGCGAACAAGTGTGCATACTTAACAACCGCGGACACCCTGCACCTGAATAGTTTGTGTCCGTGAACTTTCTTTGTGGGTTACGTCAGCAGCATGACCACCGGGAGGATAAACTGTCCACTTATTTCCACATTACCTTGCATTTCTCCATTATATTTGGGCTTTTTTCTTCTCCTCCACGAACCTCTGTGCTTCATCCGCGGATCTGAAGTGTCGGACTCCGCCGTCACCTGTAACGCGCGGCGGGATACAGCATCTGGGAGCGGATGCCGAGATCTCGGAGCGATGTCTTTGTGTCGTTTTTTTTCCACCGCTGGTGAGAAGTCATCAAAAAAATGTATGCGGTTCCCGGAGAAAGTGACCTCAGCCACGCTGCGCGCCCCCTTCGTGATCGGCTGTTTGTCGGCGAAGTTGTGGAGACGGATGTCGACGGTCCTCGGCCTCGTCGAGTTGTTCTGCAGGTGTGCGGGCCGCGGGGCACATGTCCAGCTTGAGTCGGTCGTTCTTCACCGTGAGCTTCAAAACTTTTGGCAGCCAAGATTCTAAAAAGTCCGTTGCGTTCTGCCCCTCTGTGTGTTCGGGCAGATTGATGTCTGGACCGGTTCTGGTCCTCCAGCCGGGCAGAGCCTCGGTTAGCCGTGTCCCGGAGCCGTGACACGGAGTCCTCCTGTAGATATTCTTTGTTCGGCTTCGCCACCCTTTTCTCCACTGCCGGAACACTTGCACACACCGAGTTGATGGATTTAGCTATTTGTTTGAGTTTCCTATCCAGGCTGGAGCTGAGTTTCGTAAATACTGCGTCACTTATCTTCTCCACCAGGTCGTCAATCTGCCTTCCGCCATGTTGTCGGGGTCGCTGGTCTCTTTTTCGGACTGAGTTTTTCGAAGTCTGGACCGTCCAGTTCGTTTTTTTTCAGTTGTTTTCCCCCAAATATCATGCAGTGACATTACTTCTTCATTCGACCTGTTCTATTAATGTTAATCTATACCTGAAATGTTAAATAAAGTGTTCAGTCCGGCGCTCCTACCTCTCTCGCATCACGTGACCCTCCCGTATGAGCCTTTTGATGACTTTCTGTGGATTCTCCCGCTCCGTGCACCTTGGAGCAATATGTCCATTCTCTCCACGACAGAAGAATTCATCAGGCTTACTTGAAGACTGCACTTTGAACGGAACAGGTTTAGGGCGTGATGCTCCTTTGTAACGATGGAAGTGGGACGTAGTCTCTCGTGGGGAATCAACAGTCAAATGCATCGCCATCACACTCATCTTATCTTCCAATACTTTCACGTGTTTCTAAGTGACTGTATTTCAGTGTGTGCATCAGCTTTCTGTTTTGTCATTTCCTTTGTACCACTTGGTGGACAATCCGATGGTAGCTGGTGCTGGGTTCTTGCTTGTTCCCCCATCTTAGCTTTTAGTTCTTCCATCTGTGCTCTAAGTTCCCTCTGGTAAACCAACTCCGGCTCAAAGTCGTTCTCTGCTCGGACTGCGCCCACGTTCTGACGACGCAGCGGTGCTCCGAGGCTGCGCCTTGCAGACTGGCGGCCTTCCTCTTCTCTAATCTCTTGTAATAAAGTCAGGAAGGTAGGGGGATTCTCTTTCCGCTCCCTAACATCCAACTGAAGTAAAAGGAGGTCAGAAGTTGAACCTCAACTCGGGCAGTGTTAGCATCGCTAAACTGGAGACCACCTCCATGCACTACTTTGATAAGAGACCTCTCAGGAGCTGCTGATCCTTTTTTACTCCGCCATCATCCGGTCTGTCCTCTGCTCTTCCATCACTGTGTGGTTTGGATCGGCCACCAAACAGGACAGAGTCAGACTACAGCGGATCGTCAGGTCTGCAGAAAGAACCATTGGTTCCAGCCTCCCCTCCATTCTGGACTTGTACACCGCCAGTCAGGAAGCGGGCAGGAAAGATCACTGCAGACCCTTCACACCCTGGACACAAGCTGTTCCAACTCCTGCCCTCTGGTAGGCGCTACAGAGCACTGTACGCCAAAACCACCACACAGAAATAGCTTCTTTCCACTGGCCGTCACCATGATGAACAATTAATCAGACTCTTCCATCTGCACTATCTGCACTTTTTGAGTACTGTCTTTAATGTCTTTTTTATATTTATCCCGCTTATTGTATATTGTGTGTGTGTATAAGTACAGAAGAGCAAAGTGTAACCGGAGTCAAATTCCATGTATGTGCAAACCTACATGGCCATTAAAGCTGATTCTATTCTATTCTATTCTAATCTTTGCAGGAAATCTGACAATATCTCTCCCGGCTGCTGTTGGAGGGATCTGAAGGCAAAGTAGAGATCTTCTCCGGACTCTGACGTACCAAAAATGCTCTCTATGGCCTGGATATACTCCATTGGGCTAGCATCAGGTTCTGTCATACGCACAGCCTGAATGATCTCTAAGGCCGGGCCTTTGATAAAAGAAAAGAATCCAAACCTGAAGTTGTTTGTATTTTAATAATGAGGAAGAACAATCCATCATCATCATCATCATCAATCAGAGTATTCAGGTCCAGGTTCTGGTCATATGACCCAACACGTTCACATTAACCCTCGTGTCCTGGAAGCCGATTGGCCGCCACACAAACAGGAAGCTGCTGCAGCAATGCACTAAAATAGTCTTTATCACAGAAGGTTTTGTTATAACCTCAGATGTCCACTAGTGTCCTCAGATGTCCAATAGAGACCTCAGATGTCCACTAGTGTCCTCAGATGTCCAAGAGGCCTCAGATGTCCAATAGATACCTCAGATGTCCACTAGTGTCCTCATATGTCCACTAGTGTCCTCATGTCCACCAGAGACCTCAGATGTCCACTAGGGTCCTCATATGTCCACTAGTGTCCTCAGATGTCCAATAGAGACCTCAGATGTCCACTAGTGTCCTCAGATGTCCACTAGAGACCTCAGATGTCCAATAGTGTCCTCAGATGTCCAAGAGGCCTCAGATGTCCAATAGATACCTCATATGTCCACTAGTGTCCTCATGTCCACCAGAGACCTCAGATGTCCACTAGGGTCCTCATATGTCCACTAGTGTCCTCAGATGTCCAATAGAGACCTCAGATGTCCAAGAGGCCTCAGATGTCCACTAGTGTCCTCATATGTCCACTAGAGACCTCAGATGTCCAATAGATACCTCAGATGTCCAAGAGGCCTCAGATGTCCACTAGTGTCCTCAGATGTCCAATAGATACCTCAGATGTCCACTAGTGTCCTCATATGTCCAAGAGGCCTCAGATATCCACTAGATACCTCAGATGTCCACTAGTGTCCTCATATGTCCACCAGAGACCTCAGATGTCCACTAGTATCCTCAGATGTCCACTAGTATCCTCATATGTCCACTAGTGTCCTCAGATGTCCACTAGTGTCCTCAAATGTCCAGTAGAGACCTCAGATGTCCACTAGAGACCTCAGATGTCCACTAGTGTCCTCATATGTCCAATAGAGACCTCAGATGTCCACTAGTGTCCTCATATGTCCACTAGTGTCCTCAAATGTCCACTAGAGATCTCAGATGTCCACTAGAGACCTCATATGTCCACTAGTGTACTCAAATGTCCACTAGAGAACTCAGATGTCCACTAGAGACCTCAGATGTCCAATAGAGACCTCAGATGTCCACTAGTGTCCTCAGATGTCCACTAGTATCCTCATATGTTCACTAGAGACCTCAGATGTCCACTAGTATCCTCAGATGTCCACTAGTATCCTCATATGTCCACTAGAGACCTCAGATGTCCACTAGTATCCTCAGATGTCCAATAGAGACCTCAGATGTCCAATAGAGACCTCAGATGTCCACTAGTGTCCTCAGATGTCCACTAGTATCCTCATATGTTCACTAGAGACCTCAGATGTCCACTAGTATCCTCATATGTCCACTAGAGACCTCAGATGTCCACTAGTATCCTCAGATGTCCAATAGAGACCTCAGATGTCCACTAGTGTCCTCAGATGTCCAATAGAGACCTCAGATGTCCACTAGTGTCCTCAGATGTCCAATAGAGACCTCAGATGTCCACTAGAGACCTCAGATGTCCACTAGTATCCTCAGATGTCCAATCGTGGACTCAGATGTCCACTAGAGACCTCAGATGTCCACTAGTATCCTCAGATGTCCAATCGTGGACTCAGATGTCCACTAGAGACCTCAGATATCCACTAGTATCCTCATATGTCCACTAGAGACCTCAGATGTCCACTAGTGTCCTCAGATGTCCAATAGAGACCTCAGATGTCCACTAGAGACCTCAGATGTCCACTAGTGTCCTCAGATGTCCAATAGAGACCTCAGATGTCCACTAGAGACCTCAGATGTCCACTAGTATCCTCAGATGTCCACTAGAGGCCTCAGATGTCCACTAGTATCCTCATATGTCCACTAGAGACCTCAGATGTCCACTAGTATCCTCAGATGTCCAATAGAGACCTCAGATGTCCACTAGTGTCCTCAAATGTCCAATAGAGACCTCAGATGTCCACTAGTGTCCTCAGATGTCCAATAGAGACCTCAGATGTCCACTAGAGACCTCAGATGTCCAATCGTGGACTCAGATGTCCACTAGAGACCTCAGATATCCACTAGTGTCCTCAGATATCCACTAGTGTCCTCAGATGTCCACTAGAGACCTCAGATGTCCACTAGTATCCTCAGATGTCCACTAGAGGCCTCAGATGTCCACTAGTGTCCTCAGATGTCCACTAGTATCCTCAGATGTCCACTAGAGACCTCAGATGTCCACTAGTGTCCTCAGATGTCCACTAGTGTCCTCAGATGTCCACTAGAGGCCTCAGATGTCAAATAGAGACCTCAGATGTCCACTAGTGTCCTCAGATGTCCACTAGTGTCCTCAGATGTCCACCAGAGGCCTCAGATGTCCACTAGTATCCTCAGATGTCCACTAGAGGCCTCAGATGTCCACTAGTGTCCTCAGATGTCCACTAGAGACCCTAGATGTACAATAAAGACATCAGATGTCCACTAGTGTCCTCAGATGTCTACTAGAGACCTCAGATGTCCACTAGTGTCCTCAGATATCCACGAATTTCTTCAGATGTCCACTAGTGTCCTCAGATGTCCACCAGAGGCCTCAGATGTCCACTAGTATCCTCAGATGTCCACTAGAGGCCTCAGATGTCCACTAGTATCCTCAGATGTCCACTAGAGGCCTCAGATGTCCACTAGAGACCCTAGATGTACAATAAAGACATCAGATGTCCACTAGTGTCCTCAGATGTCTACTAGAGACCTCAGATGTCCACTAGTGTCCTCAGATATCCACGAATTTCTTCAGATGTCCACTAGTATCCTCAGATATCCACAAATTTCTTCAGATGTCTACTAGTGACCTTAGATGTCCACTAGTGTCCTCAGATGTACAATAGAGACCGCAGATGTCCACTAGCGGCCTCAGATGTCTACTTGTCGAGGGTCACCTGTCGGGGACACCTGTGCCAGGTGTCGTCTTGGCCTCAGCTCTCCTCCACGCCGTCGGCTCGGCTCTTCCCCGTTATCTTCCACTCGTCACCGACTTCCTCTCCGATCACTATCCTGGTCTCTCGCCTCTCCTTGCTCACATCCTTCCTGTCCTCCTCTGTCTCCTTTCCTTCCTCCCCACTGTCCTCCTCTAGCTTCTCAACTTCTTTTTTCATGTCCTCATCTGTCTTCTTCCTTTCTTCTTCACCTTTGATTGTTTCATTTTCTGTGTCCCCTGGTCTACGCTCCTTCTTTCCTTCCTTCCCTTCCTCCTTAATCTCCTCCCTGTCCTTTTTCACCTCCTTTCCTTCTTTCTCCTCTGATTCCTCATTTCCTTCTCCTTCTTTCTCCTCTGATTCCTCCTTTCCTTCTCCTTCCTTCTCCTCTGATTCCTCATTTCCTTCACATTCTTTCTCCTCTGATGCCTCCTTTCCTTCTCCTTCTTTCTCCTCTGATGCCTCCTTCCCTTCTTTCTCCTCTGATTCCTCCTTTCCTTCTCCTTCCTTCTCCTCTGATGCCTCCTTTCCTTCTCCTTCTTTCTCCTCTGATGCCTCCTTCCCTTCTTTCTCCTCTGATGCCTCCTTTCCTTCTCCTTCTTTCTCCTCTAATGCCTCCTTCCCTTCCTTCTCCTCTGATTCCTCATTTCCTTCTTTCTCCTCTGATTCCTCCTTTACTTCTCCTTCCTTCTCCTCTGATTCCTCATTTCCTTCTCCTTCTTTCTCCTCTGATTCCTCCTTTCCTTCTCCTTCCTTCTCCTCTGATTCCTCCTTTCCTTCTCCTTCCTTCTCCTCTGATTCCTCCTTCCCTTCTCCTTCTTTCTCCTCTGATGCCTCCTTCCCTTCTCCTCCTTTCTCCTCTGATGCCTCCTTCCCTTCTCCTTGCTCCTCCTCTGTGTCCTCCTTGTCTTCCAGCTCCAGCAGCTCAGAATAATCGGCCTCCAAAGCCTCCGGACCCAGCAGGGTCTCTGTCAGGGTCTTGAGGAAGTCAGACTGGATCTGCTCTGGACTCGTGGTCGCCTCTTGCACCTCGCGCCCCGGCAGGAGGCCCGTCAGGCGGAACGACTCCTTCCACAGCTGCGGCAGCTTGTTCAGCTGCGCCAGGGCCTCCACCGCCCAGTCCACCAGCAGCTGGGCCACGTTGGCTTGCAGCTGGAGGGGCGCCGTCTCCTCCAGCTCCGTGGGGGTTCCTCTGGTGAACTTGGCCCAACGTGACAACAGGAAGCGCTGCAGAACCGGCTTCATGCAGATCTCCAGGGGCTGAAGACGGAAGGAGTCGCCTCCGGGGATCACAGCCGGCAGGGTCCCCGATTCGCTGACGGTCGCGAGGAACGAGTCCCCCATGTGTTCCCGGTGTCGATCCAAGACCAGCAATGACTTCCTGGGCCCAGTCGGACCGGCCACGTGCTTCAGCCACACCTTGTTGGTCCAGAGATTCAAGGTTTCTTCTACCAACAGCTTCTCCGGTCCGGTCTCCAGCAGGATAAAGTCGGGCAGGACTTTCTCGGCCAGCTGCCGGTTGGCCAACACTAGAGACGGCAGCATGGTGCCGTTGGCCAGCACCGCCAGGTACACGGTGACCAAAGGTAAGGACCCCGTGAGTTGCAGGGCCTCGGAGCAGCGAGACTTGTCCTGAACAAACCTCAAATCCACAAAGAGACACAACTCGTCCATGGCGGCCACGGCGCTTTCCGACAGCTCGTTGACCCGGATGACCTTCTGCGTGAAATCCCTGAAGGACTTGATCTTGGCTTCCAGGGAAAGCGGCAGAGAGTGAGCCAGCGTGGCCGCCCTGCCGCTGCTCCGGAAGCCCAGCCGATGCCTCAGCATGAAGCCCACCGCCCAGTCGTAGGAGATGCGGAAGGAGTCGCTGAAGCCGCCCTTCTTCTTCAGGGTGGAGGCTTTGTGGAAGAGGTTGCTCTCTGTGATGGGCAGCTGCTGCTCCCGCATGGACAGCACCCAGGCCACCATCAGGTCCCCGCCGTTGGCATCCCACTTCTGCTCTCGCTCGGTGGATTTCAGGCGCCTCCTGGCGTCCTTCAACCAGGACCGGATGAGCGGCGGCTCGGTGAAGAAGAACCTGGAGGCTTGGCGGAGTCCTTCACACAGAGCGAAGAGGGCGATCCGGAGCTGCCTGGCGGTGAGGGTGTCGTCACGCTCCTTACAGGCAGACGAGGCGGTCGCCGGTCGGGGGTGGCCGAGCGCCGTTGTTGTTGTTGTTGACGGCAGGTGAGACATTGGTACTTTCTCTTCATTGATGAATTCCGGCACATCATCGTCATCATCAATGTCCTCCAGCTCATTGTCAGAGTAGTCCATGTCCTCCACAGGTGGCATCGCCCCGTCCACGTTGTCCTCAAACGTTATTTCTCCGCTACAACAGAGAGCCAGACGTTCGATTATTGCCCAGATGAAAGCACAACAGCAACAACAAAGCTCTAGGATGTCAAACATTACCTTATTCTGTCCTTGATGAATCCAACTCTTGTTGATCCTGTAATCATCAAACATGCATCTTTAATTGTGTATAAACATCACAACAAGCAAGAACCAAACGGTGTGAACTCCTGACCTCTGTTGGTGGGCGACAGGCCGTGGAAGTCCCAGAAGCAGCTGGGCTGCTTGCACAGGTTGGCTCTGCACACGGTGCAGCCGGACACGCTCTCGCGCCGGAGGTTCTTCAGGTGGCAGGTCTTGCACCTCTTGGAGGTGCTGCTGACCTTCCCCATCCGGTGTCTCTCTTTCACCGGTACTTCGTTGGGCTTCAGCCTCATCCCGCGGGAGCTGGCAATCTCCATGGACTCAGAGCTGTTCTGAGCACACTTGGCGAGCTGGTTGCCCAAACGCTTGCGGAAGTTGACCTGAGTGAAGAGGCCGTCTTGCACCCAGTTCGGTGGGTTCTCCTTGCGGCTCTCCCGCAGCACAATGAAGGCGTTGACGATGCTCAGGTTGACCAGGAACCAGAAGAGGCCGCGCCAGTGCCGGTCCTGGGGGATTCCTCCCAGCGGGTTGCAGGCCAGCAACTGCTTGCAGATGTCGACCCCTCGCATGTTCTCCTGCAGGAGGCAGAAGGCCATGGGGCGGTCGATGGGGTCCAGCCCGCCCACTTTGGTCTGAGACCTCCTCCACACGGTGTCCTGTTCACTCGGGTCTGCATTCGTCGACAGGCAGCCCATCTCTTTGGTGTCCCTCCAGCGGGTGGCCAACAGGGGCCCAAACTGTCTCTGCAGGAAGTCCCCAGGTTTCTCCAGGCAACCTTCCTCCCACAGCTCTCTGGGTAGGATGTGGCTGAGTGGAGGGAAGGAGCTGGAGGCGTAGATGCCCTGGTCCAGAAGCTTCTGCATGAGTGGGACCGATGCGAGCGAGCTGGCCAGGTAGAGCTGGTGGTGTTTGTCCTCCAGATCCTTCACCAGCTGCGGCACCACGGTGAAGCCTTGCTCCGGGCCCCGCTGCTCTCCCACCTGGATGAAGAAGCGGTGGCAGTAGCCAGATTTGGAATCGCAGAGCAGCCACACCTGTGGCTGGGTCTTTGGATCACAGCTGCCCCCCTCCGGGCCGGGCAGCAGCGCCCTGTCCACGGTCAGGCAGCAGTTTGGTCGATAGGCGTCCCATGCGGCTCCTTCCAGAATGTTCAGCATCGGCCTAAAGATGTGCAGCGGGTCGCCGGGTTCGCCGGTTCCACGAAACTCGGCCGTGGTGAAGCTGCCCATGCGGATGTTGGCAGCGATCTGCCTGAAGCGCTGGAAGCTCATGGCGCGGTAGAAGGTGTAGCTGTTGTCGTAGTGACTCCAGGACCAGTAGTGAGACGGGTCGGGGAGGTTCTGGATCCCCATGAGAACCACCAGGCCGATGAAACCTTTGATCTCGTGGATGGTGGCGGGGACCCAGTCCGAGTAACCGTAGCCAAGGAAATGGCTGGTCTTGGCGTGGGCGTTGGTCTCGTTGGTGATCAGCTCCATGAGCTCCGAAGGGAAGAGCAGGTGGAAGAAGTCAATGGCGTCGGTGTTCTTGGACAGGAAGTGATGCGGCCCGGCGCTCTGCTCGAAGGAGGCGATGCTGGAGTCAGAGCAGTCGCACTCTGAAGGTTGAGTCCAACGATCCGCTAAAGTCCAGGACGGATCCAGCAAGTCCTGCTTCTGGACCGGTTCTTCCTCTTCTGAAGGCTGAGGCTCTTCACTGGGGCAGAACTGGATGTCACGTTCAACGAGGCCTGAAAGAAGAAACAAGAAACATTCATATCAAGTGGGGCGCAGTGGTACTACAGGTGGGGCGCGCCCCTCTAGTGGGGGGTAGTGGTACTACAGGTGGGGCGCTCCCCTCTAGTGGGGCGCAGT
This sequence comes from Pseudoliparis swirei, assembly GCF_029220125.1. Classification (NCBI taxonomy): domain Eukaryota; kingdom Metazoa; phylum Chordata; class Actinopteri; order Perciformes; family Liparidae; genus Pseudoliparis; species Pseudoliparis swirei. The sequence continues at coordinate 1,022,872 of NC_079409.1, forward strand.
GGTACTACAGGTGGGGCGCGCCCCTCTAGTGGGGGGTAGTGGTACTACAGGTGGGGCGCGCCCCTCTAGTGGGGGGTAGTGGTACTACAGGTGGGGCGCGCCCCTCTAGTGGGGGGCAGTGGTACTACAGGTGGGGCGCCCTCTGGTGGGGCAGTGGTACTACAGGTGGGGCTCCTCTGGTGGGGGCAGTGGTACTACAGGGGGGCGCGCCCCTCTAGTGGGGCAGTGGTACTACAGGTGGGGCGCCCCTCTGAGTGGGGGCGCAGTGGTACTACAGGTGGGCGCCCTCTGGTGGGGGCAGTGGTACTACAGGTGGGCGCCCTCTGGTGGGGGCAGTGGTGCACTACAGGTGGGGCTCCCTCTGGTGGGCGCAGTGGTACTACAGGTGGGCGCTCCTCTAGTGGGGGCAGTGGTACTACAGGTGGGCGCTCCCTCTGGTGGGGGTAGTGGTACTACAGGTGGGCGCTCCCCTAGTGGGCGCAGTGGTACTACAGGTGGGGCGGCCCTCTGGTGGGGGCAGTGGTACTACAGGTGGGGCTCTCCTCTAGTGGGGGCAGTGGTACTACAGGTGGGGCCCTCTGAGTGGGGGCAGTGGTACTACAGGTGGGCGCCTCTGGTGGGCGCAGTGGTACTACAGGTGGGCGGCCCTCTGGTGGGGCAGTGGTACTACAGGTGGGGCTCCCTCTGGTGGGGGCAGTGGTACTACAGGTGGGGCGGCCCTCTGAGTGGGGGCAGTGGTACTACAGGTGGGCGGCCCTCTGGTGGGGGCAGTGTGGTACTACAGGTGGGCTCCTCTGGTGGGGGCAGTGGTACTACAGGTGGGCGCCCTCTAGTGGGGGCAGTGGTACTACAGGTGGGCGCTCCCTCTGGTGGGGGCAGTGGTACTACAGGTGGGCGCTCCTCTAGTGGGGGGTAGTGGTACTACAGGTGGGGCGCCCCTCTGGTGGGGCAGTGGTACTACAGGTGGGGCTCCCTCTAGTGGGGGACAGTGGTACTACAGGTGGGGGCTCCCCTCTAGTGCGGGGCAGTGGTACTACAGGTGGGGCTCCTCTGGTGGGGGCAGTGGTACTACAGGTGGGCGCTCCCTCTGGGGGGTAGTGGTACTACAGGTGGGCGCTCCTCTGGTGGGGGCAGTGGTACTACAGGTGGGCGCTCCTCTAGTGGGGGCAGTGGTACTACAGGTGGGCGCTCCTCTGGTGGGGGTAGTGGTACTACAGGGGGGCGCTCCCCTCTAGTGGGGGGCAGTGGTACTACAGGTGGGGCTCCTCTAGTGGGGCAGTGGTACTACAGGTGGGGCGGCCCTCTGGTGGGGGCAGTGGTACTACAGGTGGGCGCTCCCTCTGGTGGGGGCAGTGGTACTACAGGTGGGGCTCCCTCTGAGTGGGGGCAGTGGTACTACAGGTGGGCGCTCCTCTGGGGGGCAGTGGTACTACAGGTGGGCGCTCCTCTGGTGGGGGCAGTGGTACTACAGGTGGGGCGCTCCCTCTAGTGGGGGCAGTGGTACTACAGGTGGGGCACCCTCTGGTGGGGGCAGTGGTACTACAGGTGGGGCTCCCCTCTGGTGGGGGCAGTGGTACTACAGGTGGGGCTCCCTCTGGGTGGGGGTAGTGGTACTACAGGTGGGGCGCCCTCTGGTGGGGGCAGTGGTACTACAGGTGGGGCGCTCCTCTGGTGGGGCAGTGGTACTACAGGTGGGGCGCGGCCCTCTAGTGGGGCGTAGTGGTACTACAGGTGGGGCACTCCCCTCTACTGTGGGTCAGTGGTACTACAGGTGGGGCTCCTCTGGTGGGGGCAGTGGTACTACAGGTGGGGCGCTCCCCTCTAGTGGGGGACAGTGGTACTACAGGTGGGGCACTCCCCTCTAGTGGGGCGTAGTGGTACTACAGGTGGGGCACTCCCCTCTAGTGGGGCGCAGTGGTACTACAGGTGGTGCGCTCCCCTCTAGTGGGGGGGTAGTGGTACTACAGGTGGGGCGCTCCCCTCTAGTGGGGCGTAGTGGTACTACAGGTGGGGCACTCCCCTCTAGTGGGGCGCAGTGGTACTACAGGTGGTGCGCTCCCCTCTAGTGGGGCGTAGTGGTACTACAGGTGGGGCACTCCCCTCTAGTGGGGGGCAGTGGTACTACAGGTGGGGCCTCCTCTGGTGGGGCGCAGTGGTACTACAGGTGGGCTCCCTCTGGTGGGGGCAGTGGTACTACAGGTGGGGCGCTCCCCTCTAGTGGGGGGTAATGGTACTACAGGTGGGACGCGCCCCTCTAGTGGGGGAGAATGGTACTACAGGTGGGGCGTGCCCTCTGGTGGGGTAGTGGTACTACAGGTGGGGCGCTCCTCTGGTGGGGGTAATGGTACTACAGGTGGGGTGCGGCCCTCTAGTGGGGGTAGTGGTACTACAGGTGGGGCGTGGCCCTCTAGTGGGGGGTAGTGGTACTACAAGTGGGGCGCTCCCCTCTAGTGGGGGGTAATGGTACTACAGGTGGGGCGCGGCCCTCTAGTGGGGGGTAGTGGTACTACAGGTGGGGCGCCCCTCTAGTGGGGGGGTAGTGGTACTACAAGTGGGGCGCTCCCCTCTAGTGGGGGGTAATGGTACTACAGGTGGGCGCCCTCTAGTGGGGGGTAGTGGTACTACAGGTGGGGCGTGCCCCTCTAGTGGGGGGGTAGTGGTACTACAAGTGGGGCGCGCCCCTCTAGTGACTGGTCGTGTATTTGCTCATTTTGTTTTGCAAAGGTTGAACGTTATTATTCTGAACATGTATGCAGTGGAGTGTCTCTGTGTGTGTGTGTATGTGTCTGTCTATGTGTCTGTGTGTGTGTGTCTATGTGTGTGTGTCTATGTATCTGTGTATATGTGTGTGTGTGTGTTGTTGTGGCTGGATTTACTTCCTTTTTGGTCCATTCTGACTGATCTCTTAACCTGATAGATATAAACTTGTATCTCTCTCCTATCTGACTGCTGGTGAGATGCCACAGGAGACTCACCCTCTGGACCTCAGTAACACCCACAGGACACAGAGAGTTTGGATCAGAGTTCAATTCACGTAGATTTATTTCTAATCAACAGTTTCACAAATAAACCTGAGCTGGGTATTAAAGACAACAACCTCCCTCCACATCTGTCTTTCCCAAGCCCAACAAACACATTGACATATTATTATGACATTGTACTCCCTAGCGGAGTCCCCGCCCCTCTCCCTCAGTTTAACCCCTGTCCCTGTTCCAGCCAATTCCCTTAAGGAATGTAAAGGTTCATGCTGGTGTCTCTCCCCACATCACCCAGTTGTCGGTATTTGGTCTAAGTCGCCCGGCCCTTCTCCTACTGTCTCCCCCCTTCCGGATAATACTGGGACCCGCAAGGACGCGGTGACTATCCCCATCTGGTGTTCTTGACCCTTGTCCCCAACAGAGAGCTGTGTGTGCCCTCTCAATCATATTTATAGATGTAATTTACGACTACTATAACACAATGGGAAAGTTGACTACACCCTATATATATATGTTGTAGAAGCACACAATTTGAAACATTTTACCCACCACAGTGTGTGTGTGTCTGTGTGTGTGTGTTTGTGTCTATGTATCTGTGTCTATGTGTGTGTGTGTGTGTGTGTGTGTGTCTCTTACTCCTGGCCTGACAGGTGGCGCTGTGGTGCTCCGGGTTCCTCAACAGGTGAGCAGCCATGTGGTCTGCAGTCTGAGAGCTGAAGCCACAGTGAGAACACTGCAGCAGGAACACACTGAGGACAGGGGGGTGAGTGACTACACCTGTAACATAGACTACACCTGTAACATAGACTACACCTGGAACATAGACTGCACCTGGAACATAGACTACACCTGTGACATAGACTACACCTGTAACATAGACTACACCTGGAACATAGACTGCACCTGTAACATAGACTACACCTGTGACATAGACTACACCTGCATAGACTACACATGTAACATAGACTACACCTGTAACATAGACTACACCTGTGACATAGACTACACCTGCATAGACTACACATGTAACATAGACTACACCTGCATAGACTACACATGTAACATAGACTACACCTGTAACATAGACTACACCTGTGACAGACTACACCTGCATAGACTACACATGTAACATAGACTACACCTGTAACATAGACTACACCTGCATAGACTACACCTGTAATATAGACTACACCTGTGACATAGACTACACCTGTAACATAGACTACACCTGTGACATAGACTACACCTGCATAGACTACACCTGTAACATAGACTACACCTGCATAGACTACACCTGTAACATAGACTACACCTGTGACATAGACTACACCTGTAACATAGACTACACCTGTAACATAGACTACACCTGTGATAAAGACTACACCTGCATAGACTACACATGTAACATAGACTACACCTGTAACAGACGACACCTGTGACATAGACTACACCTGCATAGACTACACATGTAACATAGACTACACCTGTAACATAGACTACACCTGTGACAAAGACTACACCTGCATAGACTACACATGTAACATAGACTACACCTGTAACATAGACTACACCTGTAACAGACTACACCTGTAACATAGACTACACCTGTAACATAGACTACACCTGTAACATAGACTACACCTGTAACATAGACTACACCTGCATAGACTACACCTGTAACATAGACTACACATGTAACATAGACTACACCTGTAACATAGACTACACCTGTAACATAGACTACACCTGTAACAGACTACACCTGTAACATAGACTACACCTGTGACATAGACTACACATGTAACATAGACTACACCTGTAACATAGACTACACCTGTAACATAGACTACACCTGTAACAGACTACACCTGTAACATAGACTACACCTGTAACATAGACTACACCTGTAACATAGACTACACCTGTAACATAGACTACACCTGTAACATAGACTACACCTGTAACATAGACTACACCTGTAACATAGACTACACCTGTAACAGACTACACCTGTAACATAGACTACACCTGTAACATAGACTACACCTGTAACATAGACTACACCTGTAACATAGACTACACCTGTAACAGACTACACCTGTAACATAGACTACACCTGTAACATAGACTACACATGTAACATAGACTACACCTGTAACATAGACTACACCTGTAACAGACTACACCTGTAACATAGACTACACCTGTGACATAGACTACACCTGTAACATAGACTACACCTGTGACATAGACTACACCTGTGACATAGACTACACCTGTAACATAGACTACACCTGTGACACAGACTACACCTGTGACATAGACTACACCTGTAACATAGACTACACCTGTGACACAGACTACACCTGTAACATAGACTACACCTGTAACAGACGACACCTGTGACATAGACTACACCTGTGACATAGACTACACCTGTAACATAGACTACACCTGTGACACAGACTACACCTGTAACATAGACTACACCTGTGACATAGACTACACCTGTGACATAGACTACACCTGTAACATAGACTACACCTGTGACATAGACTACACCTGTAACATAGACTACACCTGTGACACAGACTACACCTGTAACATAGACTACACCTGTAACAGACGACACCTGTGACATAGACTACACCTGTAACATAGACTACACCTGTAACATAGACTACACCTGTGACACAGACTACACCTGTGACATAGACTACACCTGTAACATAGACTACACCTGTGACACAGACTACACCTGTAACATAGACTACACCTGTGACATAGACTACACCTGTAACATAGACTACACCTGCATAGACTACACCTGTAACATAGACTACACCTGTGACATAGACTACACCTGCATAGACTACACATGTAACATAGACTACACCTGTAACATAGACTACACCTGTAACATAGACTACACCTGTAACATAGACTACACCTGTAACATAGACTACACCTGTAACATAGACTACACCTGTAACAGACTACACCTGTAACATAGACTACACCTGTAACATAGACTACACCTGTAACATAGACTACACCTGTAACATAGACTACACCTGTAACATAGACTACACCTGTAACAGACTACACATGTAACATAGACTACACCTGTAACATAGACTACACCTGCATAGACTACACCTGTGACATAGACTACACCTGTAACATAGACTACACCTGTGACATAGACTACACCTGTAACATAGACTACACCTGTGACATAGACTACACCTGTAACATAGACTACACCTGTAACAGACTACACCTGTAACATAGACTACACCTGTGACAAAGACTACACCTGCATAGACTACACATGTAACATAGACTACACCTGTGACATAGACTACACCTGCATAGACTACACATGTAACATAGACTACACCTGTAACATAGACTACACCTGTAACAGACGACACCTGTGACATAGACTACACCTGCATAGACTACACATGTAACATAGACTACACCTGTAACAGACTACACCTGTAACATAGACTACACCTGTGACATAGACTACACCTGCATAGACTACACATGTAACATAGACTACACCTGTAACATAGACTACACCTGCATAGACTACACATGTAACATAGACTACACCTGTAACATAGACTACACCTGTAACATACTACACATGTAACATAGACTACACCTGTAACATAGACTACACCTGTAACAGACTACACCTGTGACATAGACTACACAGACTCATTCAATAACATCTGATGACGCTTCAGGTGAGGACCGCCCCCTGCTGGCCAGACTGAGTAACAGCAGCTCTCACCATGGAGGAGGCAGTCTGTGCAGAGGAAGAACTTTGTCTTTGGACTGCGGGACGTGGTGACTGAAAACAACAACAACAACAATCAGAGCAGCAGCCAGCATCAAGTGAATGAACAGTGTGTGTGTGTATCTCTTCCAGCTCCAGGTGTGAACAGCCTGCCTCCACCTGTCAGGTGAGCTCTTACTGGATCATGTGGGCCGCGTAGGCCCGGGAGCAGCAGCTGCTGTAGGAGCACAGCAGGCAGTGGGCGTGGCTCGGGTAGTGGGCCCCGAAGTCCAGGACCCGGGACCCACACTCCAGACACAGCAGGTGGGCTGCATCCACACCTGAAGACCTGCAGAGAGAACACCTGCTGACTAGTAGTCTCACCAGCTGATGACTAGTAGTTTCACCTGTTGACTGACTAGTAGTCTCACCTGCTGATGACTAGTAGTCTCACCTGTTGACTGACTAGTAGTCTCACCTGCTGATGACTAGTCTCACCTGTTGACTGACTAGTAGTCTCACCTGTTGACTGACTAGTAGTCTCACCAGCTACTGACTAGTAGTCTCACCTGTTGACTGACTAGTAGTCTCACCAGCTACTGACTAGTAGTTTCACCTGTTGACTGACTAGTAGTCTCACCTGCTGATGACTAGTCGTCTCACCTGTTGACTGACTAGTAGTCTCACCTGTTGACTGACTAGTAGTCTCACCTGTTGACTGACTAGTAGTCTCACCAGCTACTGACTAGTAGTTTCACCTGTTGACTGACTAGTAGTCTCACCAGCTACTGACTAGTAGTTTCACCTGTTGACTGACTAGTAGTCTCACCTGCTGATGACTAGTCGTCTCACCTGTTGACTGACTAGTAGTCTCACCTGTTGACTGACTAGTAGTCTCACCTGTTGACTGACTAGTAGTCTCACCAGCTACTGACTAGTAGTTTCACCTGTTGACTGACTAGTAGTCTCACCTGCTGACTGACTAGTAGTTTCACCTGTTGACTGACTAGTAGTCTCACCAGCTACTGACTAGTCGTCTCACCTGTTGACTGACTAGTAGTTTCACCTGTTGACTGACTAGTAGTCTCACCTGTTGACTGACTAGTAGTCTCACCTGCTGCTGACTAGTAGTCTCACCTGTTGACTGACTAGTAGTCTCACCTGCTGATGACTAGTCGTCTCACCTGTTGACTGACTAGTAGTTTCACCTGTTGACTGACTAGTAGTCTCACCTGCTGCTGACTAGTAGTCTCACCTGTTGACTGACTAGTAGTCTCACCTGCTGCTGACCGGCCTCTTGGTGGGGGAGCGGGCTGACTTGTTGAGGCTACTCTTGATGCTGATTGGCTGGGCGTGGGAGGCGGGGCTTGGGACCAGCCGCCCCCCCGCTAGTCTCAGAGGCCTGATCTTCCCATAAGTCCTGATGGTCACCTGGAGACACGACAATGAGAACGGACACACGGGGGCGGGGCTTGACATCAGCGGGTGGGCGGGGCTAAGGAGCTGACCTTTGACCCCGGCGGCAGCCCCTCCAGCTTGGCGGGGCGGCGGAAGCTGCGATGGTTCTCCAGCTTGTGCTGCATCTTGTCCTTCAGGTAGATGAACTGGAGACGACACCTGTTGCAATGGAAGGCCTGGTCCACCTGAGGAGAGGGTGTGTGTGAGGGTGTGTGTGTGGGTGTGTGTGTGTGTGTGTGTGAGGGTGTGTGTGTGGGTGAGGGTGTGTGTGTGTGTGTGTGTGTGTGTGGGTGTGTGTGGGTGTGTGTGTGGGTGTGTGTGTGGGTGTGTTTGTGTGTGTGGGTGAGGGTGTGTGTGTGTGTGTGAGGGTGTGTGTGTGTGTGTGTGTGAGGGTGTGTGGGTGAGGGTGTGTGTGTGTGTGTGTGTGAGGGTGTGTGTGTGTGAGGGTGTGTGTGTGAGGGTGTGTGTGTGTGTGTGTGTGAGTGTGTGTGTGTGTGTGTGTGAGGTGTGTGTGTGTGTGTGTGTGTGTGTGTGTGTGTGTGTGTGTGTGTGTGTGGGTGTGTGTGTGTGTGTGTGTGTGTGTGTGTGTGTGTGTGTGTGTGTGTGTGTGTGTGTGTGTGTGTGTGTGTGTGAGGTGTGTGTGTGTACCTGGTGCCTCAGCAGGTGCTGCTGGTAGCTGTCGGCGCTCCTCGTGACCTTCAGGCAGAACAGACACAGGAGGAAGCGAGAGTCTTTGTGGGAGCTGGAGAAGTGCTGCACGATGTCGGCGGAGAAGGACGAGCGGTAGGAGCACACCTGAGGGACGCACCTGGGTTAACGAGGCCGCCGCCAGCACACGGGGGGGCGGGGGGGGTCAGGGGTCAAACTCACCTGGCAGACGTAGGGCATCTCTCCGGGTTTGTGGTTGGACTTCATGTGGTTCAGGAAGGCCGGCTCGCTCTCAAAGGCCCACTCACAGATACGACAGAGACCTGGGGACAGGTGAGACAGGTGAGACAGGGGAGCAGACCAAAGGGACAACAATGTAACATGCATGAGCTGTCTGTCCAGCTGCGTCTCTTACAGGTGGACTGGGCGGGGCCGTGTGTGTGTGTGTCTTACAGGTGGACTGGGCGGGGCCGTGTGTGTGTGTGTGTGTGTGTCTTACAGGTGGACTGGGCGGGGCCGTGTGTGTGTGTGTGTGTGTGTCTTACAGGTGGACTGGGCGGGGCCGTGTGTGTGTGTGTGTGTGCAGCTGGTGGGCGGGGCCGTGTGTGTGTGTGTGTGTGTCCTCAGGTCTCCTGCTTCCGTGTGTGTGTGTGTGTGTGTCTTACAGGAGGAGCATGTGCTGCATCAACCTGCACACACACACACAGACACACACAGACACACACACACACAGACACACACACAGAGACACACACACACACACAGACACACACACACACAGACACACACACACACACACAGACAGACACACACACACACACAGACACACACACACACACAGAGACACACACACACACAGACACACACAGACACACACACACACAGACACACACAGACACACACACCTCAAGTTTGTACAGGTGCTCAGGTATGTTCGGTGGTCTACGGGCCTCGGTGGTCTACGGGGCCTCGGTGGTCTACGGGCCTCGGTGGTCTCTGGTCTCTGGGGCCTCGGTGGTCTGGGCCTCGGTGGTCTGGGCCTCTCGGTGGTCTCCTCGGTGGTCTCTGGTCTCGGTGGTCTCTGCCTCGGTGGTCTACGGGCCTCGGTGGTCTACGGGGCCTCGGTGGTCTACGGGCCTCGGTGGTCTACGGGGCCTCGGTGGTCTACGGGCCTCGGTGGTCTACGGGCCTCGGTGGTCTACGGGGCCTCGGTGGTCTACGGGTCTCGGTGGTCTACGGGCCTCGGTGGTCTCTGGGCCTCGGTGGTCACGGGCCTCGGTGGTCTCTGACGGCCTCAGTGGGCCTCGGTGGTCTACGGGCCTCGGTGGTCTACGGGGCCTCGGTGGTCTACGGGCCTCGGTGGTCTCACGGTCTCTGGTCTCGGTGGTCTACGGGTCTCGGTGGTCTACGGGCCTCGGTGGTCTACGGGCCTCGGTGGTCTACGGGGCCTCGGTGGTCTACGGGGCCTCGGTGGTCTACGGGGCCTCGGTGGTCTACGGGCCTCGGTGGTCTACGGGGCCTCGGTGGTCTACGGGCCTCGGTGGTGCTTGTGGACCCACCTCAGGTTGTTCTGGGCCAGGTACGGGCAGACCTGGCAGGTGAAGGTGGAGGTCTTGGTCCCCAGTGGGAGGGGCTTCCTCAGACCCGGGTCCCCCTCAAAGGTCCCGTAGTAGAACTCCTCCACGGTCATCACCACCCGGGGGGGGTCGGAGGTCGGCAGGGTGGTGAGCGAGGGGGCGGGGCCAGGAGCTGCGGGACACAGGTGGGCGTTTGGACCGCGTGTCAACAGGTGATCCTCATTGGCCCCGCCCACAAGCTCTGATCATTTACAAGTTAAATAAGTTTGAATCAAACTGGTTGAACTTGTAGAATAAAACATTTGATAAACACTCAAATGAAGCCCTGAGTAACCGATCATTATCTAATCAATAACGTCTCGTACCGCTGCTGAAGATCCTGGTGTTGCCATTGGCCGATCCAGAAGGGAGGGCGGGGGAAACCGCCAGCCTCAGGGCGGTGGCTCCGCCCACCTGGGTCGCCTGAAGATTAACTGGAGGAGAGCAAATCAATAATCAATACCTCAGGAATCAATGGGCTGTGATCAGATGAGGCGTGACGGACCGGGTCCTGGCGTGCCGGTGCGGAAGGTCAGCGTGGCGGGCAGCTGCATGGCGGTGAAGGCGGAGCCTCGAGAGGGGGCGGGGCCTAGTCTGGTCTGGACCACCTGGCCCTGGGACACGCCCACGCTGGGCCGGATCAGCTGACCCAGAGATGGCGCTGTAGAGAGAGGGGGGGGGGGGGGGCAGCAGTGATGAGCGGCCCGATCAATGACGAGGTCATCTCATTGATTAGGTATTGATTAGAGTCCTACACTGGATCAGGGTGAGGGGCTGGACCGTCTGACCCGGCTGCAGGTTCAGCAGCAGAGGAGCGCCGCGGTTCATCACCGGGAAGCCCTGCAGGAGACATGACCTCACATGACCTCACATGACCTCACATGACCCCACATGACCTCACATGACCTCACTGACATGACCTCACATGACCCCACATGACCTCAGATGACCTCACATGACCCCACATGACCTCACATGACCTCAGATGACCTCACATGACCTCACATGACCCCACATGACCTCAGATGACCCCACATGACCTCAGGTGACCCCACATGACCTCAGATGACCCCACATGACCTCAGATGACCTCACATGACCTCAGGTGACCCCACATGACCTCAGATGACCTCAGATGACCTCACATGACCTCAGATGACCCCACATGACCTCACATGACCTCAGATGACTGGCTGGTTATCTTCCATATTGATCATTAATATCGGGGTGTTGTTCCACCACGTTCGTCCCCGTCTAGACAGGAAGTCGGCGGTAAAGCAGGAAGGCCCGCCTCCGGCCTCATTTGATTGGCTCATTTCTCACCTGGCAGATCACCGTGGTACCTGACGCCGAACACCTGACCTGCTGTTGTTGGAGACAAGAGATCAACTGTTATCAAAGCTCCGCCTCCAGATCCAAGAACTACTTCCTGTTTGGATCCATTGAGACGAGCTCCTACCCTGCTGGGTGTGTGTGTGTGTGTGTATGTGTGTTCTATTGGTAAGCGGGATAGTGACATTAAAAGCTGCATTTGAAGACATCAATAGAAACTGCAAATTATTATATATATTAAAATTATTACAATATTTAATGAGATTTATTTAATAAATAGAAAAAAATTCCAGATTTGACTGTTAGACAGAACGGACCAATGAGAGGTGCGTTTGTTTTGTTACCTGTGTGGTGAGGAGGATGGGTGTGGCGTGGCGCGTCCCGGGGCCCGCCGGGAGGAGGAACGTCCCGCCCGTCGTCTGCGTCAGGAAGAGGGGCGGGCCCTGAGCTATCAGGGGCGGGGCCTGAGCCCTTAGGGGCGGGGCCAAAGCCAGTTTGGAGGACGGGGCAAGGCGGGAGAGGGCGGAGGTGATGACAGAGGGATGAAGAGGAGGAGTAGGAAGAAAAGGAGGAAGAAGAGGAGGAGGAGTAGGAAGAAGAGGAGGAAGAGTAGGAAGAAGAGGAGGACTCGGCCTCACAGAGGAGCAGACGATCTTTATGAGAGAAGCTGAGGGACGAGGAAAAGTAAAGTCAAGCCCCGCCCCAAACGAGTCAATCAACCAATCAATCAACCAACTAATCAATCAATCAATCAATCACACCTTTCTGAGCTGTGATTGGTGGAGTCCTGGGGGGTGGAGTCTCAGAGGCTGGAAGAGGGGATGGAGAATCCTCCACTAGAGACAGAGAGGTGGAGGAGTGATGTAAGACCTGTCACTCACCTGTAGCCCCGCCCCTAAAGCGCCCCTGCTTCATGGTGTGACTCTACAGACCATCATGTCCTAAATGATGATGTCATGCTGTATAGAAGAAGACTTGAAACTAGAGACTGAGACATGAACTCTCCTCGTTCATAAACAGAAATATTTAAAATAATAGAGTTGAGTGATATTTTTAGGGCCCTTGGACCCTAACTCGTGTGTGTGTGTGTCTCACCTGGCTCCATGAAGTCCACCTCATCTTCATCCACCTGTTGCCATGGTTCCAGCTCCTCTTCATCACACTCCATAAACAACTGTGTCTCCATGTTGCTGTGGAAACAAAAGACCTCTGACCTTTGACCTCTGGACTAAAGTAATACATGTCGTACACAGGGTGCAGCGAGCTGTGTTATAATCATGTAATCTAAAGTCATACATGTCTAACACAGGGTGCAGCGAGCTGTGTTATAATCATGTAATCTAAAGTCATACATGTCTAACACAGGGTGCAGTGAGCTGTGTTATAATCATGTAATCTAAAGTCATACATGTCTAACACAGGGTGCAGCGAGCTGTGTTATAATCATGTAATCTAAAGTCATACATGTCTAACACAGGGTGCAGTGAGCTGTGTTATAATCATGTAATCTAAAGTCATACATGTCTAACACAGGGGTGCAGCGAGCTGTGTTATAATCATGTAATCTAAAGTCATACATGTAACACAGGGTGCAGTGAGCTGTGTTATAATCATGTAATCTAAAGTCACATGTCTAACACAGGGTGCAGTGATCATGTAATCTAAAGTCATACATGTCTAACACAGGGTGCAGTGAGCTGTGTTATAATCATGTAATCTAAAGTCATACATGTCTAACACAGGGTGCAGTGAGCTGTGTTATAATCATGTAATCTAAAGTCATACATGTCTAACACAGGGTGCAGTGAGCTGTGTTATAATCATGCATCTAAGTCATACATGTCTAACACAGGGTGCAGTGAGCTGTGTTATAATCATGTAATCTAAAGTCATACATGTCTAACACAGGGTGCAGCGAGCTGTGTTATAATCATGTAATCTAAAGTCATACATGTCTAACACAGGGTGCAGTGAGCTGTGTTATAATCATGTAATCTAAAGTCATACATGTCTAACACAGGGTGCAGTGAGCTGTGTTTGTAATCTAAAGTCATACATGTCTAACACAGGGTGCAGTGAGCTGTGTTATAATCATGTAATCTAAAAGTCATACATGTCTAACACAGAGTGGCGAGCTGTGTTATAATCATGTAATCTAAAGTCATACATGTCCTAACACGTGACTCTGATAAGCTCACAGATTGCGTCTTGCATTCACCGACATATTGCTGGAGATCCTGACCTCCGTTCATATCCATTTGGCGATTACGATTGTATAAAATGAGCAGCGCGCATCACAGCCACGGAGGAAGAAATACATTTTAAAAAGTTTTTTAAAGATCGCCCGACCTAGTTTCGATCTCTGTCGCGCAAAATGAGCTGCACTCTAAGCGGCGCGGTCCTGTCTGCGCCACCAGATATTAGTTTCAGCGCCAAGTAATTTATATATTCAGCATTCGTCCATCTTTTGTTTCATGGAACGGTTTATGGCGGAGGATCTGAAACAACTAGTTTCCCTTGTTGGGATATTTACACAGAAACATGTTTAGCGATGCTTGTTACTTAGCGCAACAGCCACACAATACCGACAACAACTAATTGACTTTCGTGGCAGTATATAATGACGATGGTACTGTGAACAGAATTGAAAACAGTACGAACACTGAACAACAGGAAGAATGGAATAAGCAATGTTCCATCTACAAAGCAATGAAGACTTGTATTGCCAGACTCTGAAGCCATGTCACATCTATTTCTGATTGTACAAGTGAGCTACACATCACATGAAGAAACACATATTTTATAAAGATAGCATCCTTGTTTAAAATAATATTGATAAGCTGTATTGACATAATTCAAGGTTTGAACTATTGCTGCACAGCTGTCACATCTTGCAATCACAATTCCAATCAAACAGGACATAATTGTAACATCTGTATAAAAGAGCTGTGTCAGACAAACAAGCGGAGGGAAAAAAAGACAAGAAGCTGATGGATCACTTATGGTGCAAGAATTGCTTCAGTTCAGCTAACAAATGCATTTCCCTTCATTTCCAAAAAAATGATGTCTGAATGTATTAATAAAAGCATCACAAAACATGTTTAGGTATTTGAATATCAGCAAGGTAACTAATTGTTTCAGGTTGCTTATAGGCAAACTGTTCCACTTGACACTTTATACGGTTGTGGCATGTGGATGAATATCAAAATTGCTTGGCTTGCAGTTAATATCTAGTGGCGTGGTGCATAGACTGCTTGGCTTCAAGTCGCCATTTTGCTTGAAGGAGATTGAAACCAGGTGGTTGCGATCTTTTTATAAAATATGTTTCTTCATGTGTGATGTGGTGCTCACTTGTACAATCGTAAGCAGATGTCATGTGGCTTCCAGCTCTGGCAATATTACGTGTTTTGTGGATGGAAAATTACTAGTATCCACTTCTGTTGGTCCCCTGTTGCAATGTTCAATCTCTGTTCAAGCAACATGCATTCTATACTTCCAAACAAATTGTTGTCTAAAAAATTTGCATTGTATAGATAAGCATCAGAAGACTGTTTGGAAGATGAAGTATCGCAAATACCAATTGTTTCTTTTTCCCACCCTTTTTTCATGAAAATTTCTTTTTGGGTAATTTTAAAATACTTCCTTCAAAAAAATTTTAAAAATGGGGGTAAAAAACCCCCCCCTGACGCCAATTTTGTTTAAAAAGAAGAAACCCAGGTTGGGGAAATTTTTTTTTCCTTTAGTGTAGTTACCCGTACAAACGAATTTAAAAGGACAAAAAGGGGTTAAAAACTCCAGCAATTAATTTCAATTTTTTTTTGGGGAAATTTTTTTATCCTTTTCCCTTTTATGTTCCAATTTTTAAAAATTTATTAAATTATTGGTACTTAAAAACTAATTTTGTTTTTTTCTTTTAAATTTTAAATTTTGCAAAGGGAAAAAAAGTCTTTTCCCCATTTTAAAAAGGTTTCTCCTTTTCTACGAAAAAAAAGAGAAAACGGATGGAAAACCCCCTGGGGTATGGTGGGTTTCTTGTGAGAGGATTTTCCCTAAAAAGGCCACAACAGCAAAAAATATGAAAAAAAATCTCCATTGGCCTTTTGGGAAATTTTTTTTCCCAAAAGGGAAATTTCTTTCCCCCAAATCCTCTATGCCACCGAAACTAAAATATTCCCTTAAAACCAAACCCGGAAAAACATTTAAATTAAAGGAAATCCTGGAAAACTTAATTTTTGAAAACATAAACCTGGAAGAATCCCCCACAGGGCCTGGAGGAGAATTTACTGGCGGAGAAACACATTTCCTGCAGGTTTTAAAACCCAACTTTCTGCTTCGTAATAAAATTAGACCCAAAGGGGGTGAAATAGAACATCTCCCCACGGGTTGAAACTGAAATTTGAACAGGGTGGAAGTGAAAATTTGATCGGGGTTAAACAAAATTATGCAACCCCCTTAACAGCAATTATAAAATGTAATAAAATTATAAGGGGTAAACGCCATTTTGCATGGGCCCGTGGTGTTACCCCACAGGGTTAAGTAAAAATCACCCATCACCTGATGAAATGCTTCCCAACTGACATTACTGCCATAGCTGTGAAGCTAGACACACTCTACCTGCATCAGGGCCTGTGAAGCTAGACACACTCTACCTGCACCAGGGCCTGTGAAGCTAGACCAAACTACCTGCATCACGGCCTGTGAAGCTAGGACACCTATCACAAGCTGTGAAGCTAGTAAAACTCTACCTGGCGATCAGGCATGTGAAGCTAGACAACTCCTGCACATTGGGCCTGTGAAGATAGACCACTCTTGCATCGGGCTGTGAATAGACACACTCTACCTGCATGTCAGGGCCCTGTACTAATCTAAATACCTGCACCATGGCCTGTGAAGCTAGAACACTCTACCTGCATCAGGGCCTGTGAACTAGACACATCTACCTGCATCAGGCTGTGAAGCTAGCACACTCTACCTGCATCACTGTAAGCTAGACAATCTACCTGCACAGGGCCTGTGAAGCTAGCACTCTACCTGATAGGGCCTGTGAAGCTAGCACACTCTACCCGAATCAGGGCCTGTGTATCTGACTTACTTTTTTCCCACTCATAGGGCCTGTTTACTAGTACCTCTACCCGACATCAGGGCCCATGAAACTTGACACACTCTACCTGCCATCAGGGCCTGTGAAGCTAGACACACTCTACCTGAAACATCAGGGCCTGTGGCTAGAACACCACCTGCCCAGGCCTGAAGCAGACACACTCTACCTGGAACATCAGGGCCTGAAGCAGCACACTCTACCTGGGCATCAGGGCCTTGGGTAGCACACTCTACCTGCCCATCATGGCCTGGAAGCTAGACACACGCTACCTGACATCAGGGCCTGTGGAGCAGCAATGGAAGCTACTCGAACAACCACGGTGACCAAGATCAAGCGTCCATTGGCCATGTTGGCGAACTCTTTTCTTTGGTCGGGTGAAAGTTTCTTCCTACCGGATGAAGTGCCTCTTATGCCGACCGAAAGCTACGGAGATATTGGCCTTCAACAACTCACCAACCTCAGGAAACACATTGAGGTAAATTAAGATTAATCCAATGAGCCGCAACGTTAATGTTTAGTCACCATAAACCTGTTAAGATATCTAGCAGTGTTGTCCTCAGGATTGGAGTAAGTTATATCTTTGGCAGGAGAGGGGGGGAAACAGTCTGATTGTCCTCCGCATGTTGTATGTTAGGCTAACGTTCGCTAGCTATCGTCAATTAAATGAGACAATTAGCGTGAGTGGAGGAGACGGATCTCTAGCGAGTTAATGAGCTGAAGAAGTGTTGACAGTTGTGAGAATTTGTTCATTTGAGTCGTCTTAGCTATAATATAATGCTAATCATTACAGCATTATTATCATTATTTGTATTAATATTATAAGAGTGACGGTCCAGTAATGGCGACGATATTGATTTGGGACTGTTGTTGTGTTTAACTACAGAGATACAAGTACATATTCACAAATCAACTCTGGATGCACGGACAGTGCATGAAACTAAATGTATAAACTTCAAATTAAAACAAACTATTTTGTACAAAACTTTAGGTTGGGGTCATGACATGTTAGGAAGTGTTATTAATTCTATCATGTCTATAATACTCTCACTTTATTTCAGGAATGGACTACATCAAGCAGCACATGGAAGAACCCTCCCTGCAGCTAGGTGATGCCACCAGGTCCAGTTCATCTGATGAAGAGGACTTCTTCTTCTTCATCTCAAGCACGTGACAGCAAACAGCTGGATGGAGCGTGGATCACGTTGACTTGCTGAAATGCTTCCCAACTGTGTGCTGCTGTCTGTGAAGCTAGACACACTCTACCTGCACCATCAGGGCCTGTGAAGCTAGACACACTCTACCTGCATCAGGGCCTGTGAAGCTAGACACACTCTACCTGCATCAGGGCCTGTGAAGCTAGACACACTCTACCTGCACCATCAGGGCCTGTGAAGCTAGACACACTCTACCTGCACCATCAGGGCCTGTGAAGCTAGACACACTCTACCTGCACCATCAGGGCCTGTGAAGCTAGACACACTCTACCTGCACCAGGGCCTGTGAAGCTAGACACACTCTACCTGCATCAGGGCCTGTGAAGCTAGACACACTCTACCTGCATCAGGGCCTGTGAAGCTAGACACACTCTACCTGCATCAGGGCCTGTGAAGCTAGACACACTCTACCTGCATCAGGGTCTGTGAAGCTAGACACACTCTACCTGCATCATCAGGGCCTGTGAAGCTAGACACACTCTACCTGCACCAGGGCCTGTGAAGCTAGACACACTCTACCTGCATCAGGGCCTGTGAAGCTAGACACACTCTACCTGCACCATCAGGGCCTGTGAAGCTAGACACACTCTACCTGCATCAGGGCCTGTGAAGCTAGACACACTCTACCTGCACCATCAGGGCCTGTGAAGCTAGACACACTCTACCTGCATCAGGGCCTGTGAAGCTAGACACACTCTACCTGCACCATCAGGGCCTGTGAAGCTAGACACACTCTACCTGCATCAGGGCCTGTGAAGCTAGACACACTCTACCTGCACCATCAGGGCCTGTGAAGCTAGACACACTCTACCTGCATCAGGGCCTGTGAAGCTAGACACACTCTACCTGCATCAGGGCCTGTGAAGCTAGACACACTCTACCTGCACCATCAGGGCCTGTGAAGCTAGACACACTCTACCTGCATCAGGGCCTGTGAAGCTAGACACACTCTACCTGCACCAGGGCCTGTGAAGCTAGACACACTCTACCTGCATCAGGGCCTGTGAAGCTGGACACACTCTACCTGCATCAGGGCCTGTGAAGCTAGACACACTCTACCTGCATCAGGGCCTGTGAAGCTAGACACACTCTACCTGCACCAGGGCCTGTGAAGCTAGACACACTCTACCTGCACCATCAGGGCCTGTGAAGCTAGACACACTCTACCTGCACCAGGGCCTGTGAAGCTAGACACACTCTACCTGCATCAGGGCCTGTGAAGCTAGACACACTCTACCTGCACCATCAGGGTCTGTGAAGCTAGACACACTCTACCTGCACCAGGGCCTGTGAAGCTAGACACACTCTACCTGCACCAGGGTCTGTGAAGCTAGACACACTCTACCTGCATCAGGGCCTGTGAAGCTAGACACACTCTACCTGCACCAGGGCCTGTGAAGCTAGACACACTCTACCTGCATCAGGGTCTGTGAAGCTAGACACACTCTACCTGCATCAGGGCCTGTGAAGCTAGACACTCTACCTGCACCAGGGTCTGTGAAGCTAGACACACTCTACCTGCATCAGGGCCTGTGAAGCTAGACACACTCTACCTGCACCAGGGCCTGTGAAGCTAGACACACTCTACCTGCATCAGGGCCTGTGAAGCTAGACACACTCTACCTGCACCATCAGGGCCTGTGAAGCTAGACACACTCTACCTGCACCAGGGTCTGTGAAGCTAGACACACTCTACCTGCACCATCAGGGCCTGTGAAGCTAGACACACTCTACCTGCACCAGGGCCTGTGAAGCTAGACACACTCTACCTGCACCATCAGGGCCTGTGAAGCTAGACACACTCTACCTGCATCAGGGCCTGTGAAGCTAGACACACTCTACCTGCACCAGGGCCTGTGAAGCTAGACACACTCTACCTGCATCAGGGCCTGTGAAGCTAGACACACTCTACCTGCACCAGGGCCTGTGAAGCTAGACACACTCTACCTGCACCAGGGCCTGTGAAGCTAGACACACTCTACCTGCACCAGGGCCTGTGAAGCTAGACACACTCTACCTGCACCATCAGGGCCTGTGAAGCTAGACACACTCTACCTGCACCATCAGGGCCTGTGAAGCTAGACACACTCTACCTGCATCAGGGCCTGTGAAGCTAGACACACTCTACCTGCACCATCAGGGCCTGTGAAGCTAGACACACTCTACCTGCACCATCAGGGTCTGTGAAGCTAGACACACTCTACCTGCATCAGGGCCTGTGAAGCTAGACACACTCTACCTGCATCAGGGCCTGTGAAGCTAGACACACTCTACCTGCACCATCAGGGCCTGTGAAGCTAGACACACTCTACCTGCATCAGGGCCTGTGAAGCTAGACACACTCTACCTGCATCAGGGCCTGTGAAGCTAGACACACTCTACCTGCACCATCAGGGCCTGTGAAGCTAGACACACTCTACCTGCACCATCAGGGCCTGTGAAGCTAGACACACTCTACCTGCATCAGGGCCTGTGAAGCTAGACACACTCTACCTGCATCAGGGCCTGTGAAGCTAGACACACTCTACCTGCACCAGGGGCCTGTGAAGCTAGACACACTCTACCTGCATCAGGGCCTGTGAAGCTAGACACACTCTACCTGCACCATCAGGGCCTGTGAAGCTAGACACACTCTACCTGCATCAGGGCCTGTGAAGCTAGACACACTCTACCTGCACCAGGGCCTGTGAAGCTAGACACACTCTACCTGCATCAGGGCCTGTGAAGCTAGACACACTCTACCTGCACCATCAGGGCCTGTGAAGCTAGACACACTCTACCTGCACCAGGTGAACGGCTCTTCAGCATCGCAGGACTCGTCTTCAGCCCCAGAAGAACGACACTGACATCTGTCCATTTTGAAAATCAACTTCTTTTGAAGATGAACAATACATTTAAAGTGATGATTTTGGTTGTTACTTTTGGTTCTGCTTTTTTCTGTGTTAATCGTGTTTTTATATTTTAGTAATTTTATAGTATTCATATATTGCTAAGTTCATCCGAGCTCATACTCCTTGTTCATGGCGGCCACAGCACCCAAACAAATAAACTTCATAATTCTCAAAATTCTGACCCTTTGTTTTTTTTATTAACAGCATTTACTTTTACTTTCAATACTTAAGTACATTTAATATCAGAAAATTACTTTTGATACTTAAGGACAAAAAAAATCAGATACTTTTACTCAAATAGTATTCTCATAGGTGACTTTTACTTTTACTTGAGTAATTTTCCAGTCAAGTATCTTTACTTTTACTCAAGTATGACTTTTGGGTACTTTATACACCACTGGTATGTGTGGCTGTTGCGTTGCGAACAAGCATCGCTAAACATGTTTCAAAGTGTAAATATCCGAACAAGGAAACCAGTTGTTTCAGATCCCCTCCGCCAAACTGTTCCCATGAAACAAAAGATGTGATGTAATGGTTGAATATATAAATTACTTGAATTGAAATTAATATCTGGTGGCGCAGCGCACAGACTGCGCGGCTTAGAGTGCAGCTTCATTTTGCGTGACAGAGATCGAAACCAGGTCGGGCGATCTTTTTTTTATTTTATTTTTTTAATGTATTTCTTCCTCCGTGGCTGTGATGCACTGCTCACTTATACAATCGTAATCGCCGAAATGGATATGAACGGAGGCTTGAAGATCTCCAGCAATATGTTTGTGAATGTGTGACAAAGCTGGTGAGCGGACAGAGCCCCGCTGCAGATGTGAAGAGAACACAACGCACGCGCAGGGAAACCAGTAGGTCTGAAAACCAGTCGGGGTGGAACACCGGCAGCAACAAGCTGTTCACAACGAGCGCCCCCTAAATGTAGCTGCCGGGGCAGCAGAGCGGACTTGCATCGTTGACCCGGACCGGACCGGACCGGACCGTGCTGCTCTTACCTTCTCCTGGAGCTGGACAGGTTCGCACGGTTCTTCTTCAGGCGCGTTCCGGTTCGGTCAGGGGGCGGGTCTTCCGGCTGCTGTTGGTGTCATAGCCGCGGATTGGTCCGTAGCGACATCACGTCACTTCCCGCCCAGCCAGCGCGGTCTCTCATTGGTCGATGAGGGTTCCCTCCAACTGCATCATAGAGCGGGTTTTCAGGCTGGGGCTGGGGGGTTAAAGACCTCCGGGGGGGCCGAGGGGTTCCGGCAAACCGGTAAACAACAACACAAATAACAAACTAACAAACAACCGGAGGGAGCGGCGCCAACTGCCACGCCACTGTCTCGGGGCAGGACGCCATTTTTGTTTTGTGGTTTGGCGACGGGGCGGAGCTACAGAGTGACGTCACAATATGAAAACTCACTTACGGGATGAAGTGACGCAGTGATTTATGTAACTATAAAACACAAACATTTAAATATTTAGTTAAGGCCATTGAAATCAGTCAATGTAACAACGTGCTTAACTCAAGTACCCTTGTTAGCATCTTGAGCCTCTAAAGACACGCCCCCTAAACTACCATCATGAAGGTAAACAAACAACATGGCTGCCATGAAGAGGTTGCTGAGAATCAGAATCAGTTTTATTGGCCAAGTAAGTTTGCACAAACAAGGAATTTGAGTCGGTAAAGTGTCTCAGTGCTTACACAAAATATACATTACAACACAATACAGAACAAACAAAACAAACAGTGCAGTACAGAACAAACAGTGCAACGGTCTAAGAAGTTTTAGAAAGTGACTTAAAGTATATACAAGAGGAATGGCTATATACAGTGGCTGTGAAACAGTAGTGCCAGAAGAAGTGGAGAGTGCGAGAAGTGCAGGGATAAATATATAAATATATATGCTACAGTGGGTTATTGTTTAGTAGTGAGACGGCGAGGGGGAAGAAACTGTTTTTGTGTCTCGAGATTTTGGCGAACAGGGATCTGTCGCGTCTGCCAGAGGGGAGGAGTTTAAATAGTTTGTGTCCGGGGTGGGAGGAGTCTGCAGTGATTTTTTCAGTAATGAGTAACAGGTAGAGAAGTGGACAGGAAATGTACTTCATGAAACCCAGAAGTCACTTTGATACATTATGTATATAATTACATATATATGTATATAAATGCATATATATATGTATATAAATTCTAATGGAGCAGCACATGACTGCTCTTACTGTACAGAAACATCAACATGTCAACGTACAGTAAAAACCTCCATCAGTACTCCATCAGTACTCTCTGGTAGCCCATATGATGAGTGGTTCTTGGAGAACATGTGTTCCACTGATCCTTCCGGTTCTCTAACTGATCCCAGAGCAGCTCTGATAATCTGCTCTAATCTGCTAATCTCCCCCCCCCTCCCAGCTCAGCTTCTCCTCAGTCTGCTCTGACCAGCCATGAGAGCTGCAGCTCCCGGAGGGTTCCTAGTGCTCCCCTGGACCACCGGCGGCTCGGACCCAGACCTGGACCCGCTGGAGGAGGCCTGGGGGGGGGCGCTGCTCCGGACCGGAGCTCTGCTGGGACTCACTGTGATCTGTAAGGCTCATGAAGGATCTGGTGTACTGCTACAAGTATGTGTATGTACAAGTATACAGGTATACAAGTGTACATGTGTATCTATCTGTACAAGTATACAAGTGTACATGTGTATCTATCTGTGTGTGTGTGTGTGTAGGCGTTGCCGTGGTGAGGAGGTGGGTCGCAGGGGGCGTGTGCCGCTGCTCCTCTCGTCTCGATGGCCTCACGGCTCTGATCACTTGAGCGAACACCGGCATCGGGAAGGAGACGAGCCGGGAGCTGGCCCGCCGAGGTGAGGGGCGCTTCATTCAGGGCCCGCCGAGGTGAGGGGCGCTTCATTCAGGGCCCGCCGAGGTGAGGGGCGCTTCATTCAGGGCCCGCCGAGGTGAGGGGCGCTTCATTCAGGGCCCGCCGAGGTGAGGGGCGCTTCATTCAGGGCCCGGGTGGAGAGGGAAGTGTTTGATTCGTTCAGGGCCCGGGTGGTGATGGGCGTGTTTGATTCGTTCAGGGGCCCGGGTGGTGATGGCGTGCAGGGACTTGGTCCGGGCCGAGCAGGCCGCCCTGGAGGTCCGGCGCTCCTCGGGGAACCAGAACGTGGTCTCCAGGCATCTGGACCTCGGGTCGCTCTCCTCCGTCACGCAGTTCGCCAAAGACTTCACGGACAGAGAGGAGCGGCTGGACGTCCTCATCAACAACGCAGGTGAGCCACCCGTCTGTCTCCACCCGTCTGCCTCCACCC
This sequence comes from Pseudoliparis swirei, assembly GCF_029220125.1. Classification (NCBI taxonomy): domain Eukaryota; kingdom Metazoa; phylum Chordata; class Actinopteri; order Perciformes; family Liparidae; genus Pseudoliparis; species Pseudoliparis swirei. The sequence goes on from NC_079409.1 coordinate 1,047,190, forward strand.
GTCTGTCTCCACCCGTCTGCCTCCACCCGTCTGTCTCCACCCGTCTGTCTCCACCCGTCTGCCTCCACCCGTCTGTCTCCACCCGTCTGTCTCCACCTGTCTGCCTCCACCCGTCTGTCTCCACCCGTCTGCCTCCACCCGTCTGTCTCCACCCGTCTGCCTCCACCCGTCTGTCTCCACCCGTCTGCCTCCACCCGTCTGTCTCCACCCGTCTGCCTCACCCGTCTGCCTCACCCGTCTGTCTCCACCCGCCTGTCTCCACCCGCCTGTCTCCACCCGCCTGTCTCCACCCGTCTGTCTCCACCCGCTGTCTCCACCCGCCTGTCTCCACCCGCCTGTCTCTACCCGCCTGTCTCCACCCGTCTGTCTCCACCCGTCTGTCTCCACCCGTCTGTCTCTACCCGTCTGTCTCCACCCGTCTGTCTCTACCCGTCTGTCTCTACCCGTCTGTCGCTACCTGTCTGTCTCCACCCGTCTGTCTCCACCCGTCTGTCTCCACCCGTCTGTCTCCACCCGTCTGCCTCCACCCGTCTGTCTCCACCCGTCTGCCTCCACCGCCTCACCGTCTGTCTCCACCCGTCTGCCTCCACCCGTCTGTCTCCACCCGTCTGCCTCCACCCGTCTGTCTCCACCCGTCTGCCTCCACCCGTCTGTCTCCACCCGTCTGTCTCCACCCGTCTGTCTCCACCCGTCTGTCTCCACCCGTCTGTCTCCACCCGTCTGTCTCCACCCGTCTGTCTCCACCCGTCTGTCTCCACCCGTCTGTCTCTACCCGTCTGTCTCCACCCGTCTGTCTCCACCCGTCTGTCTCTACCCGTCTGTCTCTACCCGTCTGTCTCCACCCGTCTGTCTCCACCCGTCTGTCTCCACCCGTCTGTCTCCACCCGTCTGTCTCTACCCGTCTGTCTCTACCCGTCTGTCTCCACCCGTCTGTCGCTACCCGTCTGTCTCCACCCGTCTGTCTCCACCCGTCTGTCTCTACCCGTCTGTCTCCACCCGTCTGTCTCTACCCGTCTGTCTCTACCCGTCTGTCGCTACCTGTCTGTCTCCACCCGTCTGTCTCTACCCGTCTGTCTCTACCCGTCTGTCTCCACCCGTCTGTCTCTACCCGTCTGTCTCCACCCGTCTGTCTCCACCCGTCTGTCTCCACCCGTCTGTCTCTACCCATCTGTCTCCACCCGTCTGTCTCTACCCGTCTGTCTCTACCGTCTGTCTCTACCGTCTGTCTCCACCCGTCTGTCTCCACCGTCTGTCTCCACCCGTCTGTCTCCACCCGTCTGTCTCCACCCATCTGTCTCCACCGTCTGTCTCCACCGTCTGTCTCCACCCGTCTGTCTCCACCCGTCTGTCTCCACCCGTCTGTCTCTACCCGTCTGTCTCCACCCGTCTGTCTCTACCCGTCTGTCTCCACCCGTCTGTCTCTACCCGTCTGTCTCTACCCGTCTGTCGCTACCTGTCTGTCTCCACCCGTCTGTCTCCACCCGTCTGTCTCTACCTGTCTGTCTCCACCCGTCTGTCTCTACCTGTCTGTCTCCACCCGTCTGTCTCTACCTGTCTGTCTCTACCCGTCTGTCTCTACCCGTCTGTCTCCACCCGTCTGTCTCTACCTGTCTGTCTCTACCTGTCTGTCTCTACCTGTCTGTCTCCACCCGTCTGTCTCTACCTGTCTGTCTCTACCTGTCTGTCTCCACCCGTCTGTCTCTACCTGTCTGTCTCCACCCGTCTGTCTCTACCTGTCTGTCTGCACCCGTGATGATGTCTCTACCTGTCTGTCTCCACCCAGTCTGTCTCTACCTGTCTGTCTCCACCCGTCTGTCTCTGACCGCTCTGTCTCTACCTGTCTGTCTCTACCGTGTCATCCATCGCCCACAAAGGGGGTACGACCTCTGACCCCTGACATCTGACCCCTGACCTGACCTCTGACCTTTAATGTCTGTTTCAGGCCGCTCGACTGTCTCTGACCTGTCTGTCTCTACCTGTCTGTCTCTGGACCGTCTGTCAGAGCTGGCCTGTCTGTCTCCACCTGCTGTCTCAGACCAGTCTGTCTCCAGCCCGCCTGTCAACACCCAGGTCCCCCAACACCTGTCCCCCAACACCCAGGATCCCCCCAACACCCAGGGTCCCCCCAACACCCAGGATCCCCCCAACACCCAGGGTCCCCCAACACCCAGGATCTCAAGATCCCCACCCAGGATCCCCCCAACCAGGATCCCCCCAGGGTCCCCAACACCCAGGATCCCCCAACACCCAGGATCCCCCAACACCCAGGATCCCCCAACACCCAGGATCCCCAGGGTCCCCCAACACCCAGGGATCCCCAACACCCAGGATCCCCCCAACACCCAGGATCCCACAACACCCAGGATCCCCCAACACCCAGGATCCCCCAACACCCAGGATCCCCCCAACACCCAGGATCCCCCAACACCCAGGATCCCCCCAACACCCAGGGTCCCCCAACACCCAGGATCCCCCAACACCCAGGATCCCCCAACACCCAGGGTCCCCCAACACCCAGGATCCCCCAACACCCAGGATCCCCCCAACACCCAGGGTCCCCCAACACCCAGGGTCCCCCCAACACCCAGGGTCCCCCCCAACACTCAGGGTCCCCTCCTGACTGGACCCCCAGGAGCTGGATCCTGGCCCCCATCCTGACCCGGGTGTCTCCCTTCAGGCTCCGGCGTGTCGGCCTTCTGTCTCCACCCGGGGGTGATCCGGACCCAACTGGGTCGCCACGTCGAGGGCTGGTTCCCCCTGCTGGGGGCCCTGCTGAGACTCCCCTCCCTGCTGCTCATGAAGACCCCCAGGGAGGGCTGCCAGACCACCTTGTACTGCGCCCTGACGCCGGGGCTGGACAGCCAATCAGGGCGCTACTTCAGGTGTGTGTGTGTGTGATGGTCCACCTGCCCCAGTGGGGACCCCTAGAGCAGTTGGTACACAATATGAAGGGTTAATGTTGTGAGCTCATCACACGGGGCGGAGCGGGACATCAAACTCACGGCTTGTTGTTGTTGTTGTCGTCGTCGTCAGTGACTGTGCGGAGAAGGAGGCGGCTCCAGAGGGGCGGGACGACGTGGTGGCCAGGAAGCTGTGGGAGGAGAGCGCCCGATTGGTCGGATTGAAGGACACCTGCTGACCTTTGACCTCTGGGATGGGCTTTATGTCCCCTTCATGTTCCCTTATGTTACTTTATGTTCCCTAGTTCCCTTCTTCATGGCTCCTTCATATATATTTATATTTATCTTCAGTCTAAATATTTAAATTTTCTGTTTGGTTTATGATAAGATTCAGAAACTTAAAGATCGAATAAATAAATTGTATTTTTCAGAATAAAGCATTTGATGTGTTCCATGTAGTCCTTGTTGCGTGAAGACATGGAACACGTTGAGTGAGTCCATGCATCTCGTCCCTGCTGGTGCTGTTGTTGTTGTTGTCGTTGATTGTCCGTAACGAGGCAGTCAGCTGATCAGCCTCCTCCTCTCAGTCTGACCCACTTTGATGAGCTCACAGTGAAACTGACTCCAGGTTAGATCCACAGCTGTGAACCGGATTACACTGATCCAGATGTGAGGATCAGGACCAGATCCAGACCGAACACATGACCCTCATTGTTTGACGGGTCTTTTAGACTTTGTGTCTTTTTAAGCTGTGAATATATATACATATATATAAATACATATATAATATGTATATATTATATTTATATATATATAAATATAATATATATACATATTATATATATATAAATATAATATATATACACTACCGTTCAAAAGTTTGGGATCACTTAGAAATGTCCTTATTTTTCAAAGAAAAGCATTGTTTTTTTCAATGAAGATAACATTAAATCAATCAGAAATACACTCTCTACATTGTTAATGTGGTAAATGACTATTCTAGGTGGAAACGTCTGGTTTCTAATGAAATATCTCCAGAGGTGTATAGAGGCCCATTTCCATCAACTATCACTCCAGTGTTCTGATGGTACATTGTGTTTGATCATCGCCTTAGAAGACTAATGGATGATTAGAAAACCCTTGAAAACCCTTGTGCAATTATGTTAGCACAGCTGAAAACTGTTTTGCTGATGAGAGAAGCTATAAAACTGGCCTTCCTTTGAGCTAGTTGATTATCTGGAGCATCACATTTGTGGGTTCGATAAGACTCTCAAAATGGCCAGAAAAAAAGAAGTTTCCTGTGAAACTCGCCAGTCTATTCTTGTTCTTAGAAATGAAGGCTATTCCATGCGAAATTGCAAAGAAACTGAAAATGTCCTCCAGCGGTGTGTACTACTCCCTTCAGAGAACAGCACCAACGGGCTCTAACCAGAGCAGAAAGAGAAGTGGGAGGCCCCGGTGCACAACTCAGCAAGAAGACAAGTACATTAGAGTCTCTAGTTTGAGAAACAGACGCCTCACAGGTCCTCAACTGGCAGCTTCTTTAAATGGTACCAGCAAAACGCCAGTGTCAACGTCGACAGTGAAGAGGCGACTCCGGGATGCTGGCCTTCTAGGCAGAGTGGCAAAGAAAAAGCCATATCTGAGACTGGCCAATGAAAAGAAAAGATTGGTATGGGCAAAAGAACACAGGCATTGGACAGAGGAAGATTGGAAAAAGGTGTTCTGGACAGATGAATCCAAGTTTGAGGTGTTTGGATCACACAGAAGAACATTTGTGATGCAGAACAGGTGAAAAGATGCTGGAAGAGTGCCTGACACCATCTGTCAAGCATGGTGGAGGTCATGTGATGGTCTGGGGCTGCTTTGGTGCTGGGAAAGTGGGAGATTGTACCAGGTAAAGGATTTTAAATAAGGAAGGCTATCACTCCATTTGGCAACGCCATGCCATACCCTGTGGGCAGCGCTTGATTGGAGCCAATGTCCTCCTCCAACAGGACAATGACCCAAAGCACACCTCCACATTGTGAAGAACTCTTGAGGGAAGAAGCAGGCAGCTTGCTGTCTGTAATGGAGTGGCCAGTCACCAGATCTCAACCATTGAGCTGTTGTGGGAGCAGCTTGACCGTATGGTCCTCAAGAAGTGCCCATCAAGCCAATCCAACTGGTGGAGGTGCTTCAGGAAGCGTGGGGTGACATTTCAACAGATTACCTCAACAAATTAACAGCTAGAATGCCAAAGGTCTGCAATGCTGGAATTGCTGCAAAAGGACCATTCTTTGACGAAAGCAAAGTTTGAAGAAAACAATTAATACTTCAAATACAAATCATTATTTCTAACCTTGTCAATGTCTTGACTATATTTTCTATACATTTTGCAACTCATTTGATAAATAAAAGTGAGTTTTCATGGAAAACACGAAATTGTCTGGGTGATCCCAAACTTTTGAACGGTAGTGTACATATTATATATATATAAAGAGGGTTGTATATAATATATATAGTGTGATGATGTATTGTATCTATAGGGTCGATAAGTGGCGCTGTTGTTCTGCCGAGGAGCCGCTGAGCCAGCGAGGGGGGGGGGGGGGAGGAACCGGACACCGACTCTCAGCGCGGCTCCTGGCCGGTCAGAGCGCATCGGAGCCCGGCGGCAGCAGCACGGAGCAGCTGGGCGACGCGGCAGAGACGCAGCCGGGATCAGCAGCTGAGGAGCGGCGGAGCTGAGGCCGACGCTCCGCTCCTCCTGCGGGGCTTCACCGGGGCTTCACCGGGGCCTCTCCGCGGGGACACAGCGAGCTGTGAAGTGGTCTAATTCAACACAATGAAGGAGAACCACTCCGGTAAACGGGTGAGTGCTCCCGGTCCTCTTTCTGCCCGTTACACGGAGCTCGAGGAACAAAAGCCTCAAGGATTATATTCAAGCTTTTATTTTGAAGGCGCAAGCAGCTTGCATTTGAGACTATACTTCCGGTTTTCAGAATAAGAGCGCTGTTGACGTCGAAACGTTTTTGTTATTATGAAGAAATTAAAAAACAAAGAGGAACGTTTAAAGTTAATAAAGAGGATCAAATGACTTTTGTGTTTCAATCTGAAGTGAAAGTTTAATTAGTTAGAGTTTTAAAATAACCATTTAACATGTATTATTATAATACATATTATACATAAAATATATAATACTATTTATTTTATCTATACATGAAGAGATATCATCATATAATAAAATAAATATATTATATCATTATATATCTGATATAAAATATCTATTATTACATTTAAATAAATATAAATATATTATTATATTATATGTAATACATTATTATATATAATATAGATAAAATACTAGGGCTGTCAATCGATTAAAATAAATTAACTAATTAATCGCACATTTTGAAATTGCGATTAATTAATCGCGATTAATCGCGCTTAAAAGTGTTTCCTTCTTTTTAAAGACAAAACTTCACACAGAGCTGTGTTTTCAAAGAGGCTCCTACATTTACAGTGCCAGCGAGGTATTTAATATCGTGGATGATAAATTGTTTCTTCAGTGAAACATCAGATTAGTAAAAAAAAAAAAGTATATTGAGACCCCATTGGTCCTGTCATCTTTACCACTGAACAGCAGAACCAGTGGCCTTGGTAACTGACTGACATTCACATATGTCACGTTCACCCTCTGGAGGCTGGGGGCATTTTATACATTTTACAAAATAAATTAAATTCGTTTAAAGTATTTTGCATGTGACACACCCCCACGTGTTCTACATCAAACATTCCAGAACAATCTCAGCTCTGAAATGAGGCTCATTGTCCTCGCGCCGTGTTCTCTGCTCTCTGACTGACAGGCTGCTAATGAGCCTCACCTGTGAGGTGGGAGGTCCTTTGTGATTTACTGAGTGTTCATTGGTTGTTTTTTCCCGAAATGTTGACAGACAAACGGATTGACCAATCACGGTGAAGGTTTCGTGTGACGAGTCTTTCCGCGCCGCGTCCCCCGACACGTCGCCCCTCCGTTCCTCTGTGTCTCAGAGGGGGAGACGGGAGGAAGGAGGAGCAGGAGGAAACCCGACTGATTCATCCACCAGTTAAACTCATTTATGCTCCTTATTTTCGCGGAGAAATAATTGTTTTAAAAACGGAAACAGTGTCAAACCGTACTGCCGCGGTTTTAAAAAATAAATAAAATTTTTTCGTTAAAATATTTTAGTGCGTTAACGCGGCCAAATTAATCGCATAGATTAACGCGTTAACGCTGACAGCCCTATAAAATACATATTATACATTGTATTATATATAATATATACATCATTATATATCATATATCAACGCCAATAGAACAGCGTCAATGGAACGTTGTCTGCAGAGAGGAGGTCCAGTGTTTGCTCACTTCGCCATGCTCTGACAGCGCTCCTCTGACAGCTTCCTGTTTCCTGTTTCCTGTCCAGGGGGCGTCGGACTCGGCGCCGCAGCACGTTCCGCCCGATAAGGTCGGCTGGATCCGGAAGTTCTGCGGGAAAGGGATCTTCAGAGAGATCTGGAGGAACCGATTCGTGGTCCTGAGGGGAGACCAGCTGTTGGTCTGCGAGAAAGAGGTGAGTCCGAGGGGGCGTGGCCTGCAGGTGGGACAGAGGGGGCGTGATCTACAACACATTGATTATAGATCCATCATGGTCGCCTCGTTGATCACCTTGGTAACGAGGTGTTGGCGTCACTCTTCATTAACCTCATTACGTAACAGATTTAAAGGGACAGTGCAGCTTTTTTATTTTATTTTTAACGTTCTGCAGGACGTTCTGCAGGACGTTCTGCATGACGTGGAGGAGTCGAGTTTCAGTCTGAGCTGCGAAAACAGAGAGCTCCAGTTTCACTGCTGCCCACACAGGGCGGAACATCCCCAGAAAACCTTTATCTGCCGCAGAACATCCTGTTGGAACCTTTATCTGCCGCAGAACGTCCTGTTGGAACCTTTATCTGCCACAGAACGTCCTGTTAGAACCTTTATCTGCCACAGAACGTCCTGTTGGAACCTTTATCAGCCGCAGAACATCCTGTTGGAACCTTTATCTGCCGCAGAACGTCCTGTTGGAACCTTTATCTGCCACAGAACATCCTGTTAGAACCTTTATCTGCCACAGAACGTCCTGTTAGAACCTTTATCTGCCACAGACCTCCTGTTGGAACCTTTATCTGCCACAGAACGTCCTGTTAGAACCTTTATCTGCCACAGAACGTCCTGTTAGAACCTTTATCTGCCACAGAACGTCCTGTTGGAACCTTTATCTGCCGCAGAACGTCCTGTTGGAACCTTTATCTGCCGCAGAACGTCCTGTTAGAACCTTTATCAGCCGCAGAACATCCTGTTAGAACCTTTATCAGCCGCAGAACATCCTGTTGGAACCTTTATCAGCCGCAGAACATCCTGTTAGAACCTTTATCTGCCACAGAACATCCTGTTGGAACCTTTATCAGCCACAGAACATCCTGTTGGAACCTTTATCAGCCACAGAACATCCTGTTAGAACCTTCCCCTGAGGATCCCGAGGGCCCAGGACGTTCCCCTGAGGATCCCGAGGGCCCGGGACGTTTTCCTGAGGATCCCGAGGGCCCAGGACGTTTCCCTGAGGATCCCGAGGGCCCGGGACGTTCCCCTGAGGAACCCGACATGTTACTGTTGGTCTCAGGTGTTTTTATCTCCGAGCTCCACAGAAACAAAGAGTTCCTCCTTTAGGTCCTCGGTTCCTCCAGACACAACTGTCACATGACCAATTGTCACATGACCAGCTGTCACATGACCAATTGTCACATGACCAGCTGTCACATGACCAACTGTCACATGACCAGCTGTCACATGACCAATTGTCACATGACCAGCTGTCACATGACCAATTGTCACATGACCAACTGTCACATGACCAGCTGTCACATGACCAATTGTCACATGACCAGCTGTCACATGACCAGCTGTCACATGACCAATTGTCACATGACCAGCTGTCACATGACCAACTGTCACATGACCAACTGTCACATGACCAGCTGTCACATGACCAATTGTCACATGACCAACTGTCACATGACCAATTGTCACATGACCAACTGTCACATGACCAACTGTCACATGACATCGACGCTCCACGACCATATTAGGGCATCTGAGCTCCAGACTTCTTCTTCTGTGGTTCATGAGAATCTGTCAGCAGTTTCACTTCCTGAGGAAACTCACTGAACTCTAAGAAGAGACGTGTGTGTGTGTGTGTGTGTGTGGATTCAGAGGAACCAAGGTTCCCCTTTCAGATTCAGGTGGATGACTTCCTGTCTGCATTAATGTAAACGTCCAACTCTTTGACATGAAATGTGTCACGAGTTCTCTGTTCTCTACATGTTCAGGTTCTCTGTTCTCTACCTGTTCAGGTTCTATGTTCTCTACATGTTCAGGTTCTCTGTTCTCTACCTGTTCAGGTTCTATGTTCTCTACATGTTCAGGTTCTCTGTTCTCTACCTGTTCAGGTTCTCTGTTCTCTACCTGCTCAGGTTCTATGTTCTCTACATGTTCAGGTTCTCTGTTCTCTACCTGTTCAGGTTCTATGTTCTCTACATGCTCAGGTTCTCTGTTCTCTACCTGCCCAGGTTCTCTGTTCTCTACCTGCTCAGGTTCTATGTTCTCTACATGTTCAGGTTCTCTGTTCTCTACCTGCTCAGGTTCTCTGTTCTCTACCTGTTCAGGTTCTCTGTTCTCTACCTGTTCGGGTTCTCTGTTCTCTACATGTTCAGGTTCTCTACATGTTCAGGTTCTCTGTTCTCTACATGTTCAGGTTCTCTGTTCTCTACATGTTCAGGTTCTCTGTTCTCTACCTGCTCAACCCTTCTTCTCTTCCTCTGTAGCGGTCTGGTTGCTAGCTTAGCATCACCTGTGTGTCCTGCAGGTGAGGGGGGCGGAGCTTGGGCGGGCCGATGAGGTTCTGGACCTGACGGACTTCGACCGCGTTGAGGAGATCCGCAAGAACAAGAGCCGGAGCAAGAAGAACCTCAGCAAGTTCAAACTGCAGCGCTGCAGCTCGCCGGGGAGCACGGTACACCTGCCTGTCTGTCTGTCTACCTGTCTGTCTACCTGTCTCTCTACCTGTCTGTCTACCTGTCTCTCTACCTGTCTGTCTACCTGTCTCTCTACCTGTCTCTACCTGTCTGTCTACCTGTCTGTCTACCTGTCTCTCTACCTGTCTGTCTACCTGTCTCTCTACCTGTCTCTCTACCTGTCTGTCTACCTGTCTGTCTACCTGTCTGTCTACCTGTCTGTCTACCTGTCTGTCTACCTGTCTGTCTACCTGTCTCTCTACCTGTCTGTCTACCTGTCTGTCTACCTGTCTCTCTACCCGTCTGTCTACCTGTCTGTCTACCTGTCTCTCTACCTGTCTGTCTACCTGTCTGTCTACCTGTCTCTCTACCTGTCTGTCTACCTGTCTCTACCTGTCTGTCTACCTGTCTCTCTACCTGTCTGTCTACCTGTCTGTCTACCTGTCTCTCTACCTGTCTGTCTACCTGCCTGTCTACCTGTCTCTACCTGTCTGTCTACCTGTCTGTCTACCTGTCTCTCTACCTGTCTGTCTGTCTGTGAGTTCATATCAGCAGCTCTACATTCGATGTGTTCCATCAGATGAAAACACCACAGAAGAAGAAATGCTCCAAATTGGTTTCATGGAGTAATGTGAGGAAGGTTACTGCCTCATCATCATCACACACACACACTCACACATACACTAGATATCTGCAGGCCATGCCACAAATACCCAGAATGCCCTGGGGAGAGATCAGGTGTCCTGCAGAAAGGTGGCCGCTTCTATCTCACACACACACACACACACACACACACACACACACACACACACACACACACACACACACACACACACACACACACACACACACACACACACACACACACACAGTGATGTGTCTCCCCCTGAGTCTGCAGGAAAGTGTGTGTGTTCTGAACTGTGAGGTCATCCAGTGTGTGATGTCTCAGAGTATTTACTGTCGCACAGAAATCAGAACCAGCTTCATGAATATTAAAAGATGCAGAATTCAGTAGACACCCCCTGGTGGTCAGGAGAGAGAATGCAGCTCTAACACATGAACCATAGACTTCTATACAACCAGAGGAGTCGCCCCCTGGTGGTCAGGAGAGAGAATGCAGCTCTAACACATGAAGCATAGACTTCTATACAACCAGAGGAGTCGCACCCTGGTGGTCAGGATCAATACAGAACCTCCGTGTGTTGCAGGTCTCTAACCTGGTGTTCCTCGCCGTCAGCCCGGAGGAGAAGGAGTCGTGGATCAGCGTCCTGAACGTCTCCATCACACGAGCCAAAAACAAGATCCTGGACGAGGTTTGGAGGGAAATGTTTGCGATGAAACGCGACGTCTCTTTAAATATGTGAATGAGTCTGAGAAGTTTACCTGCTGACCAGCGAGTTGTTTTGTTGGTTTGAAGCATGGAACACCGTCAGGGTTTAAGTATTTGAAGAGTCTCTTCTCTGTGGCTCAGAACGTTGTGTTTATTTCTGTCCGCAGTAACAGGAAGTGTGTCAGAGCGACATTCAGTCAGCAACATTCACCTCTCCCACCAGTCAATACCCTGATCAATATTCTGATCAATACCCTGATCAATACCGTGATCAATATCTTAACTTCTTGATCATGTGACTCCATACATTTCATCACATCGCCCTCTGCTGGACTTCAGAGGAGCTGCAGCTTCCAGCTCAGAGGTTCCTCAGGGCGCCATCCTGGGCCCCTTAAAGGGACAGTGCACCCTTCCTTCTGTAGAACAGTAGCAGGTGTGTTGTTGTTTACAGGTGACAGTAGAAGGTGTGTTGTTGTTTACAGGTGACAGTAGCAGGTGTGTTGTTTACAGGTGACAGTAGCAGGTGTGTTGTTGTTTACAGGTGACAGTAGAAGGTGCGTTGTTGTTTACAGGTGACAGTAGCAGGTGTGTTGTTGTTTACAGGTGACAGTAGAAGGTGCGTTGTTGTTTACAGGTGACAGTAGCAGGTGTGTTGTTGTTTACAGGTGACAGTAGAAGGTGTGTTGTTGTTGTTTACAGGTGACAGTAGAAGGTGTGTTGTTGTTTACAGGTGACAGTAGCAGGTGTGTTGTTGTTTACAGGTGACAGTAGAAGGTGTGTTGTTGTTGTTTACAGGTGACAGTAGAAGGTGTGTTGTTGTTGTTTACAGGTGACAGTAGCAGGTGTGTTGTTGTTTACAGGTGACAGTAGAAGGTGTGTTGTTGTTGTTTACAGGTGACAGTAGAAGACTCTCAGCTGTCTCATCTGACCCGGGACCGAGTGAAGATCCCTCAGAGCCGCCGGCTGCCGACCAGAGCTCACCTGCTGGCCGTGGTCCGTCTGGTCCTCAACACCACATGACTGGAGCTCCTGAGAGGAGAACCACGTGGTCCTGAGAGAACCACCTGGTCCTGAGAGAACCACGTGGTCCTAAGAGAACCACGTGGTCCTGAGAGAACCACCTGGTCCTGAGAGAACCACCTGGTCCTGAGAGAACCACGTGGTCCTGAGAGAACCACCTGGTCCTGAGAGAACCACCTGGTCCTGAGAGAACCACCTGGTCCTGAGAGAACCACCTGGTCCTGAGAGAACCACGTGGTCCTAAGAGAACCACCTGGTCCTGAGAGAACCACCTGGTCCTAAGAGAACCACCTGGTCCTGAGAGAACCACCTGGTCCTAAGAGAACCACCTGGTCCTGAGAGAACCACGTGGTCCTGAGAGAACCACCTGGTCCTGAGAGAACCACCTGGTCCTAAGAGAACCACGTGGTCCTGAGAGAACCACCTGGTCCTGAGAGAACCACCTGGTCCTAAGAGAACCACCTGGTCCTGAGAGAACCACGTGGTCCTGAGAGAACCACCTGGTCCTGAGAGAACCACCTGGTCCTAAGAGAACCACGTGGTTCTCTAAGACCTGGAAGAGGTGCTCCAAACTAGGGAGTCTCCTGGTTAAGTCCGAAGCTCCAGAACCAGCACAGGACGTAGACCGTGATGCGGTCTGGAGGTCTGAGTGGTTCTTCCTCCTCCCCCCCAGGCCTTCTCTTCCTCAGACGGGATGCTGACTGTGGACCTGATCCAGGAGGAGGCTCCGCCTCCCCGGGGAGCAGACGGCCGCGACAGGTTCAGGGTCGACTCGGACAAAACAACGTCCCACCTCGGCCCCGATTGTCCCAGGTCCAAAACCGACGGCGCTCTCTCCGCCGGGACCGCCGAGGCTTCTGGGAAGTCCCAGAGCCTCCCCCGGGAGGCGGCGGCGGTGCGGGAGCCGACGGGCCGGACCCGGTCAGGGGGGCGCCACGCCTCCATGGACGAGACCCTAAAGCACCCGGGCGGCGCCACGGCGTCCGTCAGCCGGCTGCAGGAGATGATCCGCCACAAGCTGGAGGAGACGGAGCGGCTGCTGGGGGAGGCGCAGGGGGAGGCGTCGGGGGAGGCCAGGGAGCGGGGCAGGGTGAAGGGGAAGGAGGCGACTGAAGCCGAGCGGCTCCTGAGGGAGGCGGCGGCGACCTGGAACCAGGCCCAGAAGGTGCTGGAGGAGGTGAAGGAGCTGAGGGCTTTGTGCCGGCAGCTGGACGCTCCGCCCCCCCTCAGCCCCGCCCCCCCTCAGCCGGTCCAACAACAGCACCAAACTAAACCAGGACCGGAAGAGCCTCATGTGAGTGGACTCCGTCTGGGACCGAGGTCCAGACCAGAACTCGTTGGACTTCAGGCGACGCTGCTGGGATCCGGACCACCACCTGAAGAACTCCTGGACCACGAGCTCAACCAACGTCTCCACGGAAACCTCAGAGGTTAAGAAAACAAAACAAAACATCCATCCATCCATTGTCATCCGCTTATTCCGGGTCGGTCTCAGGCAGCAGACCCAGACTCCCTCTCACCCGCTACGTGTTCCCTCTCATTCTGGGGGTCCCGAGGCGTTCACAGGCCAGCCGGGAGATAGAATCTCTCCAGTGTGTCCTGGGTCTTCCCCGGGGTCTCCTCCCATTGGACGAGCATGGAAAATCTCTAAAGGGAGGCGTCCAGGAGGCCTCCTCCATCTCCCTCCATTCTCCTCCATCTGAGCCTCACTCGTCAACAAGACCCAGAGGTACTTGAACTCCTCCGCTCGGGGCGCTCTGCCCCACCTGGAGGACCAGGCCCCCGGTTCCCTCAGAGCACCACCCCCTCAGGTGGAGGTGCTGACTCTCGTCCCGCCGCTTCACACTCGGCTGCAAAACGCCCAGTGAGCGCCGGAGGTCACGGTCAGAGGTCAACAGGAACACATCCTCTGAGAACAGCAGGGAGGCGATCCCGAGACCCCCTGACCTGCTCCACCCAAACCGGACCTGCTCCACCCAAACCGGACCTGCTCCACCCCCAGGCTGCTCCTAGATGTCCATGAGTCACAAACAGGACGGTGGTGGAGGGCCGCCCGGTGAGGCCGACGCCCACTGGGACCGTGTCTGACTTCATGCCGAGGATGTGAACACAGCTCCTACTGCAGGGTACAGAGACCGGAGAGCCCGTAGCAACGGGTCCGGAACCCCAGACCCCCGCAGCCCCCCCACAACAACCCCCGAGGGACCCGGTCCAAAGCTTTCTCCAAGTCCACAAAGCACATGTAGACTGGTTGGGCTCCCAGGACCCCTCCAGGACCCCTCCAGGACCCGTGTGAGGGTGAAGAGCTGGTCTTCAAGAACAAAACAAAACGTGCCAAGACCAGAGTCCACGTCGTCCTTTAGTCTCGTTTGACTTCTGTTTGAATCCAAAACCCCAAATCATTAAAACACCTGAGACCAACTTGATTAGACCACCAAGACCCAACAAGACCACCACCCAACAAGACCACACAAGACAAGACGCAACAAGACCACCAAGACCCAACAAGACCACCAAGACAAGACGCAACAAGACCCACCAAGACAAGCAACAAGACCACCAAGACAAGACGCAACAAGACCACCAAGACAAGACCACCAAGACGCAACAAGACCACCAAGACCCAACAAGACCACCAAGACCCAACAAGACAAGACGCAACAAGACCCAACAAGACAAGACGCAACAAGACCACCAAGACAAGAAGCAACAAGACCAAGACAAGAAGCAACAAGACCACCAAGACCCAACTACACCACCAAGACCCAACAAGACAAGACGCAACAAGACCCACCAAGACAAGACGCAACAAGACCACCAAGACAAGACCACCGAGACCCAACAAGACCACCAAGACAAGACCACCAAGACAAGAAGCAACAAGACCCACCAAGACAAGCAACAAGACCACCAAGACAAGACGCAACAAGACCACCAAGACCCAACAAGACCACCAAGACAAGAAGCAACAAGACCCAACAAGACCACCAAGACAAGACCACCAAGACAAGAAGCAACAAGACCAACAAGACCACCAAGACAAGACGCAACAAGACCACCAAGACAAGAAGCAACAAGACCACCAAGACAAGACCAACAAGACCCACAAGACGCAACAAGACCACCAGGACCCACCAAGACCACAAAGACCCAACAAGACCACCAAGACAAGAAGCAACAAGACCACCAAGACCCAACAAGACAAGACCAACAAGACCACCAAGACCCAACAGGACCCACCAAGACCACCAGGACCCACCAAGACCACCAAGACAAGAAGCAACAAGACCAACAAGTCTTTGATTGTTCGTCTCTTCACATCAGGACTAGCTAACGGAGCTAACGGAGCTAACGAAGCTACAACCCGAGAGAAACTAAATCTGAAACTGAACACAATAAAAAAACAAAGCAAGCAAGCTAGCATGAATTAGCCGATACTGGCAAGCTAATGCTAACATAGCATCCTCGCTCCCGTGCTGCTATGCTATCCAGTAGCTTCTAGCCAACAAACAGAACATCCTTCACACAAGACGATCAAAGTCTAAATAATCAACGATCATAAAAGTCTTTTTCTCAAAGACGTAAAAACATTTCAGATTTATTTATTATTTTAAGATTAATTATTATTTGTACTTTTCACGTTTTATTCAAACATTTGATCCACATTGAATTCTGAAGTCCTGATGGTGTGTCCTGCTCAGAGGCACGCGGGCAGCTCTCCTGACATCGAGCTTCAGAGATACACTTTATTTTTGGACCCATAAGCAGAAGAAACTTTTACTGGAAGTTTATTTTTGAAAGAAACATTCAGAGTTTTGTATTTTACGGTTTTCTGAAAGAATAAATTCATTTAAAATCCGTTTTTTACAGATTCAACGCAGTCGAGTCCGAATAAAAGAATCCCAGTTCAAGTTTTTTTATAACTTTACACTTAAATATTTTTAATGTTTGTGATGAAGCTCTGATTGTAAACAGATTGTTGTTGTTTTCATTTCATGGTTTGAAAATTAATTAAATTATTGCACAAAATAAAGACTTTGTTTAAACGTTCTTTCTTTTGACTTTCTCCACCAACCAAAGTGTGAAAGGACGTTTAGAAATGTCCCCGAGGGCTTCCGTCTGCCAGAGGGCATCATGGGAGATGTAGTCCTGCTGGAATAAAGACCTGCAAACTGAACCTGGATCAGTCTCATTGACCCGTGTGTGTGTGTGTATTTGTGTGTCTGTATTTGTGTGTGTGTGTATTTGTGTGTGTGTATTTGTGTGTGTTGGTTACTTGTCGACATTTTTTTCATGCAAAACGTCTCAACTTGTTTCCGTGGCAACGGAGCAGCCAGGTGTGCACAGGTGTGAGGGGGCGGAGCTTAGAGAGACATTTGTTGGAATAGATCTACACTGTAAACTATTCACACACACACAGGTCAGTGAGACGACCTCAAACTGTTTAAATGTGTGTGTGTATACGTGTGTGCGAGCAGAACTTATTGATTACTCAGGAACACGTCACATGACCTCTGACCTGGTCCAGCTGAGTGACCTCACGGCGTGTTGACATGATGACGTCATCGTTAACGGTATTGATTGCCGATCAGAAGCTTCTGGATTTGTAGAAAGTTTCAATAACAAAGAGGATCAAAACTTTATTGAAAAACAAGAAATACACAAATTAAATGAACAGATTCAAAGAGAGTCAGAGACCAGGACCACATAGACCAGGACCAGGACCGCATAGACCAGGACCACATAGACCAGGACCACATAGACCAGGACCACATAGACCAGGACCACATAGACCAGGACCACGACCACATAGACCAGGACCAGGACCGCATAGACCAGGACCACATAGACCAGGACCACATAGACCAGGACCACATAGACCAGGACCACATAGACCAGGACCACGACCACATAGACCAGGACCAGGACCACATAGACCAGGACCACGACCACATAGACCAGGACCAGGACCGCATAGACCAGGACCACATAGACCAGGACCACATAGACCAGGACCACATAGACCAGGACCACATAGACCAGGACCACATAGACCAGGACCACATAGACCACGACCACATAGACCAGGACCAGGACCGCATAGACCAGGACCACATAGACCAGGACCACATAGACCAGGACCACATAGACCACGACCACATGGACCAGGACCACATAGACCAGGACCAGGACCGCATAGACCAGGACCACATAGACCAGGACCACATAGACCAGGACCACATAGACCAGGACCAGGACCGCATAGACCAGGACCGCATAGACCAGGACCACATAGACCAGGACCACATAGACCACGACCACATAGACCAGGACCAGGACCACATAGACCAGGACCACGACCACATAGACCACGACCACATAGACCAGGACCAGGACCACATAGACCAGGACCACGACCACATAGACCAGGACCACGACCACATAGACCAGGACCGCATAGACCAGGACCACATAGACCAGGACCACATAGACCAGGACCACATAGACCAGGACCACATAGACCACGACCACATAGACCAGGACCACATAGACCAGGACCACATAGACCAGGACCACATAGACCAGGACCACATAGACCACGACCACATAGACCAGGACCAGGACCACATAGACCAGGACCACGACCGCATAGACCAGGACCACGACCACATAGACCAGGACCAGGACCGCATAGACCAGGACCACATAGACCAGGACCACGACCACATAGACCAGGACCAGGACCACATAGACCACGACCACATAGACCAGGACCAGGACCACATAGACCAGGACCACGACCACATAGACCACGACCACATAGACCAGGACCAGGACCACATAGACCAGGACCACGACCACATAGACCAGGACCACGACCACATAGACCAGGACCAGGACCGCATAGACCAGGACCACATAGACCAGGACCACATAGACCAGGACCAGGACCACATAGACCAGGACCACATAGACCAGGACCAGGACCACATAGACCAGGACCAGGACCACATAGACCAGGACCACAGAGACCAGGACCACATAGACCAGGACCACATAGACCACATAGACCAGGACCACATCGACCACATAGACCAGGACCACAGAGACCAGGACCACAGAGACCAGGACCAGGACCACAGAGACCAGGACCACAGAGACCAGGACCAGGACCACAGAGACCAGGACAAGGACCACAGAGACCAGGACCACATAGACCAGGACCACAGAGACCAGGACCAGATAGACCAGGACCAGGACCACATAGACCAGGACCAGAATCATATAGACCAGGACCACATAGACCAGGACCACAGAGACCAGGACCACATAGACCAGGACCACATAGACCAGGACCACAGAGACCAGGACCACATAGACCAGGACCAGGACCACAGAGACCAGGACCACATAGACCAGGACCAGGACCACATAGACCAGGACCACATAGACCAGGACCACATAGACCAGGACCACAGAGACCAGGACCACATAGACCAGGACCACAGAGACCAGGACCACATAGACCAGGACCACAGAGACCAGGACCACAGAGACCAGGACCACAGAGACCAGGACCACATAGACCAGGACCACATAGACCAGGACCAGGACCACAGAGACCAGGACCACATAGACCAGTACCACAGAGACCAGGACAAGGACCACAGAGACCAGGACCAGGACCACAGAGACCAGGACCAGATAGACCAGGACCATATAGACCAGGACCACATAGACCAGGACCACAGAGACCAGGACCACATAGACCAGGACCACATAGACCAGGACCACAGAGACCAGGACCACATAGACCAGGACCACAGAGACCAGGACCACATAGACCAGGACCACAGAGACCAGGACCACAGAGACCAGGACCACAGAGACCACTTCTATGTCCAGACGAAGACCAGGAGCCGAGGCCGACAGGTGGGGATATTTTAAGAAGCGAAACCCTCCCAGAATGCACTGCTGCCGATGCTCATGGGTAACGTAGTCCAGAAGTGACCTGGATGTTCAGTCTCTGAAGTTGTGGACCAGGCGGGTCCAACTTGTTTGTTATTAAAGAAATGTAAACAGGAAGTGGAAACATAAACAGGAAGTAGAAAGATAAACAGGAAGTAGAAACGTAAACAGGAAGTGGAAAGATAAACAGGGAGTAGAAACGTAAACAGGAGGTGGAAAGATAAACAGGAAATAGAAAGATAAACAGGAAGTATAAACGTAAACAGGAAGAAGAACATGACAACTTCTGAAGAGATCAATGACAATAAAACACACCAGCAGCTCGTATGGCGCTAAAGCAGAGTGTACTGGTGTGTGTACTGGTGTGTGTACTTGTGTGTGTGTGTACTTGTGTGTGTGTGTACTTGTGTGTGTGTACTTGTGTGTGTGTGTACTTGTGTGTGTGTGTACTTGTGTGTGTGTGTACTGGTGTGTGTGTGTGTACTTGTGTGTGTGTGTGTACTTGTGTGTGTGTGTACTTGTGTGTGTGTGTACTTGTGTGTACTCCTGAGAAAAACAAACTGAAATATGCAGACAACTCTAATTCAAACATAAAACTGAAGTACAAGTACCTCTAAAAGAACTTCAGGAGAAGTACTGTTACCCAGAGCGGTTGTAAATAAAGTTTTCAGAAATATAACATCCAGTTTCTTCAAAGCAGGTTCAGAACCTCAGGATCTGACTTCCTGTTTCCTGCCTGTCTGTTTCCTGTCTGTCTGCGGGGTCAGAGGTCACTGGAGGGGCTCCATTTATTCGTCATCATCATCTTCTTCGTCGTCGTCACCGTCGTCCTCCGCTTCTCTCTTCCTCTTCTCCCCCTGGACATCTGAGACCAGAGGATTTTCAAATTAAAGCGACTCTACCTATTTATTATCAGATTTTCAGAATAAAGTTCATCGAGTAATAATGTACTTAAATAACAACATTTATAAAAGAACCTTTTAAACACTTAACGCTTCAGATTAAATATAATAATAAGATATACATATTTGTTCAATATTCAAACTTTTCAAAATAAAAGCAATCTGTCACTTTTAAAGCCCTCACCTCCATCTTCCTCCTCGTCTTCCTCATCTTCTTCCACATAGTCTCCATCGTCTTCCTCGTCCTGAGAGTAAGAGCATCAGTAAGGTGAAGAGCGCCGCCCGGTGGCCACAGAGAGGAACAGCTGGAGGAGAGGACAACTCACCTGGATTCCCTCCTTCATCAGGTACGACAGGCCGACCTCGTCTTCCTCTCCCTCAGAGCTGTCAGAGTCCTTGTCCTCTTCATCATCTCCAGGTGGCCCTGCTTCTTCGTCATCATCGTCTGAAACAACTTTGATTTGTGATGCGTTCAGGTTCACTACGGTTACATCGTGATGCGTTCAGGTTCACTACGGTTACATCGTGATGCGTTCAGGTTCACTACGGTTACATCGTGATGCGTTCAGGTTCACTACGGTTACATCGTGATGCGTTCAGGTTCACTACGGTTACATCGTGATGCGTTAAAGTTCACTAAGGTTACATCGTGATGTGTTCAGGTTCACTACGGTTACATCGTGATGTGTTCAGGTTCAATACGGTTACATCGTGATGTGTTCAGGTTCACTACGGTTACATCGTGATGTGTTCAGGTTCACTACGGTTACATCGTGATGTGTTCAGGTTCACTACGGTTACATCGTGATGTGTTCAGGTTCACTACGGTTACATCGTGATGTGTTCAGGTTCACTAAGGTTACATCGTGATGTGTTCAGGTTCACTACGGTTACATCGTGATGTGTTCAGGTTCAATACGGTTACATCGTGATGTGTTCAGGTTCACTACGGTAACATCGTGATGTGTTCAGGTTCAATACGGTTACATCGTGATGCGTTCAGGTTCACTACGGTTACATCGTGATGCGTTCAAGTTCACTAAGGTTACATCGTGATGCGTTCAGGTTCACTACGGTTACATCGTGATGTGTTCAGGTTCAATACGGTTACATCGTGATGTGTTCAGGTTCAATACGGTTACATCGTGATGTGTTCAGGTTCAATACGGTTACATCGTGATGTGTTCAGGTTCAATACGGTTACATCGTGATGTGTTCAGGTTCACTACGGTTACATCGTGATGTGTTCAGGTTCAATACGGTTACATCGTGATGTGTTCAGGTTCACTACGGTTACATCGTGATGTGTTCAGGTTCAATACGTTACATCGTGATGTGTTCAGGTTCACTAAGGTTACATCGTGATGTGTTCAGGTTCACTAAGGTTACATCGTGATGTGTTCAGGTTCACTACGTTACATCGTGATGTGTTCAGGTTCAATTCGGTTACATCGTGATGTGTTCAGGTTCACTACGTTACATCGTGATGTGTTCAGGTTCAATACGTTACATCGTGATGTGTTCAGGTTCACTAAGGTTACATCGTGATGTGTTCAGGTTCACTAAGGTTACATCGTGATGTGTTCAGGTTCACTACGTTACATCGTGATGTGTTCAGGTTCAATTCGGTTACATCGTGATGTGTTCAGGTTCAATACGTTACATCGTGATGTGTTCAGGTTCAATACGTTACATCGTGATGGGAGGGTCGTACCGTTGTCTCCCTCCGAGTCGGGCCCCTCGTTGTCGTCCTGGTCGAATCCGTCCAGGTAGGCCAGGTGAGGCAGCAGCTGGAACACCGTGTCCCGGTAGTCCTCCAGCGTGGACACCTCACAGCCGTACAGGTCCAGACTCTTCAGGTTCTTCAGGTTCTGCTGCGGAACCGGAGAGAACAGTTCAGCAAAGTGCCCCGGTGGTGCATTCAGGCTCCACTCAGATGAGCAGAGGCACATTGTTACGCTATCACGATGCGTTCAAGTGTCATCACACAGTTAACGTGTTTGATGAGAACTTTTATTGTGAAAGACCAACATTACGACTGCTATGAATAACAGGATGTCAGCTGACAGGTGTGTGATGTCACACACCTGTGTGATGTCACAGACCTGTGTGATGTCACAGACCTGTGTGATGTCACACACCTGTGTGATGTCACAGACCTGTGTGATGTCACACACCTGTGTGATGTCACAGACCTGTGTGATGTCACACACCTGTGTGATGTCACAGACCTGTGTGATGTCACACACCTGTGTGATGTCACAGACCTGTGTGATGTCACAGACCTGTGTGACGTCACAGACCTGTGTGACGTCACAGACCTGTGTGATGTCACAGACCTGTGTGATGTCACAGACCTGTGTGATGTCACAGACCTGTGTGACGTCACACACCTGTGTGATGTCACACACCTGTGTGATGTCACAGACCTGTGTGATGTCACAGACCTGTGTGACGTCACACACCTGTGTGATGTCACACACCTGTGTGACGTCACAGACCTGTGTGACATCACACACCTGTGTGATGTCACAGACCTGTGTGACGTCACACACCTGTGTGATGTCACAGACCTGTGTGACATCACACACCTGTGTGATGTCACACACCTGTGTGATGTCACACACCTGTGTGATGTCACACACCTGTGTGATGTCACACACCTGTGTGATGTCACAGACCTGTGTGACGTCACACACCTGTGTGATGTCACAGACCTGTGTGATGTCACACACCTGTGTGATGTCACAGACCTGTGTGATGTCACAGACTCACCAGCGTGTCGATGCTGCTCAGCTCTTTGATCTTGTTCCCGCTCAGGTTCAGGTACGCCAGGTCGGGACATTTCTCCTTCAGCGTGTCCAGAGCTCCTGAGATGGTGTTATCACTCACCTCCAGCTACACACACACACACACACACACACACACACACTGAAGACTAACGAGCAGAAACCACTGCAGTGTTGCATTGTGGGAACAGGAAGTGAAGCCGACCTTGCGTAGTTTGGGCAGCGAAGGCATCTTGGCGAGCGACGAGAGGCCGACGTTCACCATGCTGAGGACCTCCAGCCCCGTGTACTCCTCCGTCAGGCCCTCCACCTCTCCGTCAGCGGAGCGGCAGTTATCCACCACCAGCTCCCTCACCTGACCACCACAACAACAACAACAACACATCATCATCATCATCATCCAGCACAAACTCCCACAGATTCATCTTTTGTTGTTGATTAAATAATCAGAACTCTAGAATGATGGCATAAACAAGCATTGTGAACATATGAAATATAACATAATATATAAGTTTCTAATCGATAAAAACGTCCAGGTTTTAGATCTGGACCTCACGGAGGGACTCATCTCGTCTCACAAACACTCTTTGATGAACCAGCGACTCCCGCTCGCGCATTTACCAAGCAAGCGGGCGGACACGACTTCCGGTTAACGACCAAAGAGTCGGTTTAAACTGTGAGCGGCTTAGCCCCCCCGGTCCTGAGACCCCCTCCTCCTGGAGGTCCCGGTCCTGAGACCCCCTCCTCCTGGAGGTCCCGGTCCTGAGACCCCCTCCTCCTGGAGGTCCCGGTCCTGAGACCTCCTCCTCCTGGAGGTCCCGGTCCTGAGACCCCCTCCTCCTGGAGGTCCCGGTCCTGAGACCCCCTCCTCCTGGAGGTCCCGGTCCTGAGACCCTAGCCCCCAGGAGGAGGAGGTCTCAGGACTGTAGACATGTTACATCTTTAAAGAATGGAGGAGCGTCGGAGAACCAACCGGGAGAGCTCTGAACCCACCGGGGCACCGGGTCGAGGGCCAGTTCCCTCCGCATTACAGCCGCGGACAAGTTGTTGTTCGCCCGGCGTGCGGTATGAACTGGTTTGTGAATGAACTGGTCTTGGTAGCGTGCATGAGGCAGATGTTCCGTAGGAGTGGCCTCGAGTTGCCTCTCAGGACCCGTCTGACTAACTAGGAAATGCACATTTCCATCGCTTAGCCTCTCTGTCACGTTCTTTTGATGTAACGCTAATGTTTGAAAGACTAAACACGGATGACTTTGCTGTAAAATGTGAAACCTGTTCGGGAGGCTGTAGCTGAGACGCCGAGGACACGGAGCGAGGACAAAGTAGGTGACTCTGCTGGTGCCTGTTCAATATACGACTAACTTCAATAAATACTTGACAAAATGCTCTTGTTGTCAGTCTGATATTTATGTTATACGTCGTTATCTGACGTCCAGTCGATGTGAGACCAGTTTACTCTTCATACAGTGTGTCATGAAGCATGTAGCCCGTTGTTTACACCCAGCTCGCCCACCGCTGTCAGCTGGGAAACTGTGATCGACTCAGATTAAGTTGTGATACCACAACAGACTTTGTGCTGTCTTCACATCTCTTATGTTTTATATTCGAGACTACGGATCAACATATATCCTCGTAACTATACTCTACCCTGTGCAGCACTCACTGTCCAGATTAAACATGACTGTTACCTGTTGTTACGATAAGGACACACATAACTACACACAGGAGTGAGCGTGTCTTTTGACACATGACGGGGGAGCAGCTTGCTCCAGCCTTCATTTAGGATTTCGACGGCATTAACGAAACGTTTTCCACCTTCATGACGAACATATCACTTGTTCACTGGTGATAAAAAAATATCTAAACCGACAATACAAAAATAATATAAACACGGATTTCTCAAAGAATCGAACAGCCGACTTGTGCACCTGCTGTTCTGTTCGTTGCTTGTGAACTACCATTGAGCTATAGGTATTTCACCCGATAACCCGATTTACATTACAATGTACTTTACAATAACAAAAACTGACTTTGAGCAAATTAAGTAAGTAATATAGTAACTTTGGAAGACATTAATATTTATATAATATATTCTAACACCGACTGCCTTTTCTTCTAACATCATAGATCCATCTAACTCAAATACGTGATTGCATAGGCAACAGCCGCTTTGTGCATTAAAGTTGATGCGACAATAGGAAACGCAGTTACTGATTATCACTATGAGTGATTTATCTATTCATCTAAAACTTAAACTGACTGTAATCAACCCATATTCCTCTATAGCTCAATGGTAGTTGGGATGCAAGTTAGGAGGCCCTGTGGTCGCAGATGATCGCAGGTTCGATTCTTGGCGTTAATCTTAATCCATTTTTTAATTTTTTGTATCGCCAGTGAACAAGTGATATGTTCGTCATGAAGGTGGAAAACGTTTCATTCATGCCGTCGAAATCCTAAATGAAGGCTGGAGCAAGCTGCTCCCCCGTCATGTGTCAAAAGACACGCTCACTCCTGTGTGTAGTTATGTGTGTCCTTATCGTAACAACAGGTAACAGTCATGTTTAATCTGGACAGTGAGTGCTGCACAGGGTAGAGTATAGTTACGAGGATATATGTGGATCCGTAGTCTCGAATATAAAACATAAGAGATGTGAAGACAGCACAAAGTCTTGTTGTGGTATCACAACTTAATCTGAGTCGATCACAGTTTCCCAGCTGACAGCGGTGGGCGAGCTGGGTGTAAACAACGGGCTACATGCTTCATGACACACTGTATGAAGAGTAAACTGGTCTCACATCGACTTGACGTCAGATAACGACGTATAACATAAATATCAGACTGACAACAAGAGCATTTTGTCAAGTATTTATTGAAGTTAGTCGTATATTGAACAGGCACCAGCAGAGTCACCTACTTTGTCCTCGCTCCGTGTCCTCGGCGTCTCAACTACAGCCTCCCGAACAGGTTTCACATTTTACAGCAAAGCCCTCCGTGTTTAGTCTTTCAAACATTAGCGTTACATCAAAAGAACGTGACAGAGAGGCTAAGCGATGGAAATGTGCATTTCCTAGTTAGTCAGACGGGTCCTGAGAGGCAACTCGAGGCCACTCCGACGGCACATCTGCCTCATGCACGCTACCAAGACCAGTTCATTCACAAACCAGTTCATACCGCACACCGGTTCAAAATGTCGGCGCGTCCCTCCACCGGGCTCCCGCTGTAAAGACCGTGCCCGGTAAACGTTACCTCGGCCGGGTCCCGGTTCCGCAGCTCCAGGCCGATCCTCTTCTTCATCTCCATGACGGAGCCCGAGCAGAAACAAAGGAAACGGGAAAGAAAAGTCGCCTTCCAGCAGGAGACGTCGACAGGAAACTAAACCGCCATGTTCGCTCGCGCCCGACCTCCACGGCGAAACCACGCCCCCTTTGTAATGAATATTCATATGATTTTCACGCGCTGCGCTCCCGTTGGTTCGATAAGGATCCCCTCACTAAGCCCCGCCCCCAGGCTCTCGACAGGCAAGATCCTTCTCTGCGATTAGTCGGAACCGCCGAGGCGTGGCTTCCTAGGAGCCAATGAGAAGGCGAACACGACACATTTAAACTTCTCACGCGCCCACCCTTTGTCCTCATTGGCGCCATATTTCACTGATGCCTTCAAGTTGACAACAAGCCTCGTGTGTACATTTATATTACCTTTAAGTACATTTATATTACCTTTAAGTACATTTATATTACCTTCAAACAATGTGAACTTATTATTGGTTCAACACGCTGGTCCTTGGACTCGTGTTATGTTCTTGAGTTGTATTAAAGGAAGAATACCTTTATGATTAAAGCACCTTTCAATTAAAAAAGACCCAATTTTGTTTTAATATATAAGAAAACTTTTATTTTGAATAAATAGCTAATGTTATGTTGTAGACCCTTTCAGTATAAAAGCTTTTAAAATATAATAAAAAAACTAAATTAAAAAAAGGCAGAATAAATAATTTGACAGAGGAAACAGGAAGTGATGTCATCGAGAGCAGGAAATGAATCTTTGGTCAAATACAAATAAATAGCCAATAAAAAAAAGTTGGCATTAAAAAAAAAAAGTTAAAGCTGCATTCTCTCCACTGACCACCAGGTGGCGACTCCTGGTTGTACAGAAGTCTATGCTTCATTTCTACGTCACTCTTCCACAGTCCAGATATGGTCACTTCCTGTTCTCTGGCGTGGATTTCTCCTCAAACCACTGAGTGAATACGGTATCGGCTTTGTCTCTCGTCCGATTGGCTGTCCGGTGAGTTAAGCCCCGCCCCCTGCATCAGAGGGCGTGTTCCCGCGGCGGCAGCGTGTGCAGCACCTGGTCGAGCAGCTGCAACACGCGGTGCAGGTGCACCTCCAGCCAGCAGGGGGTGTCTTTGATGCTGCGCCGCGGGTAATCGCACCCCCAACCCTTCACGAAGCTCAGCCGCACCATGCACAGCCGACGCAGGTCGTCCACGCCCACACCTGGAGACAGGAAGTCACACCGTCACTCACCTTCACAGACAGACAGGTAGACAGACGGGTAATACTCACTGACTGAGGGGGCGTTCCCCCCCACGCCGATCGGCCCGGGAATCGAACCGACAACCGCCGCTGCAGCCTGTTGCTGCAACTGTCTGTGGCACTGCCTCAGGTCAAACACCTGGAGGGACAGACAGGTGAGAGACAGACAGGTAGAGAGAGAGACAGGTGAGAGAGAGACAGGTGAGAGACAGACAGGTGAGAGAGAGACAGGTGAGGGACAGACAGGTGAGAGACAGACAGGTGAGAGACAGGCAGGTGAGAGAAAGGCAGGTGAGAGACAGACAGGTGAGAGACAGACAGGTGAGAGACAGACAGGTGAGAGACAGACAGGTGAGAGACAGACAGGTGAGAGACAGACAGGTGAGAGAGAGACAGGTGAGAGACAGACAGGTGAGAGACAGGCAGGTGAGAGACAGACAGGTGAGAGAGACAGGTGAGAGAGACAGGTGAGAGACAGACAGGTGAGAGACAGACAGGTAGAGAGAGAGACAGGTGAGAGACAGACAGGTGAGAGAGAGACAGGTGAGAGACAGACAGGTGAGAGACAGACAGGTGAGAGACAGACAGGTGAGAGACAGACAGGTGAGAGACAGACAGGTGAGAGACAGACAGGTGAGAGACAGACAGGTGAGAGACAGACAGGTGAGAGACAGACAGGTGAGAGACAGACAGGTGAGAGACAGACAGGTGAGAGACAGACAGGTGAGAGACAGACAGGTGAGAGACAGACAGGTGAGAGACAGACAGGTGAGAGACAGGTGAGAGACAGACAGGTGAGAGAGAGACAGGTGAGAGACAGACAGGTGAGAGACAGACAGGTGAGAGACAGACAGGTGAGAGACAGACAGGTGAGAGACAGACAGGTGAGAGACAGACAGGTGAGAGACAGACAGGTGAGACAGACAGGTGAGAGACAGACAGGTGAGAGACAGACAGGTGAGAGACAGACAGGTGAGAGACAGACAGGTGAGACAGGTGAGAGACAGACAGGTGAGAGACAGACAGGTGAGAGACAGACAGGTGAGAGACAGGTGAGAGACAGGTGAGAGACAGACAGGTGAGAGACAGACAGGTGAGAGAGAGACAGGTGAGAGACAGACAGGTGAGAGACAGACAGGTGAGAGACAGACAGGTGAGAGACAGACAGGTGAGAGACAGACAGGTGAGAGACAGACAGGTGAGAGACAGACAGGTGAGAGACAGACAGGTGAGAGACAGACAGGTGAGAGACAGACAGGTGAGAGACAGACAGGTGAGAGACAGACAGGTGAGAGACAGACAGGTGAGAGACAGACAGGTGAGAGACAGACAGGTGAGAGACAGACAGGTGAGAGACAGACAGGTGAGAGACAGACAGGTGAGAGAGAGACAGGTGAGAGACAGACAGGTGAGAGACAGACAGGTGAGAGACAGACAGGTGAGAGACAGACAGGTGAGAGACAGACAGGTGAGAGACAGACAGGTGAGAGAGAGACAGGTGAGAGACAGACAGGTGAGAGACAGACAGGTGAGAGACAGACAGGTGAGAGACAGACAGGTGAGAGACAGACAGGTGAGAGACAGACAGGTGAGAGACAGACAGGTGAGAGAGACAGACAGGTGAGAGACAGACAGGTGAGAGAGAGACAGGTGAGAGACAGACAGGTGAGAGAGACAGGTGAGAGACAGGTGAGAGACAGACAGGTGAGAGACAGACAGGTGAGAGACAGACGGGTGAGAGAGAGACAGGTGAGAGACAGACGGGTGAGAGAGACAGGTGAGAGACAGACAGGTGAGAGACAGACAGGTGAGAGACAGACAGGTGAGAGAGAGACAGGTGAGAGACAGACAGGTGAGAGACAGACAGGTGAGAGAGAGACAGGTGAGAGACAGACAGGTGAGAGACAGACAGGTGAGACAGACAGGTGAGAGACAGACAGGTGAGAGACAGACAGGTGAGAGACAGACAGGTGAGAGAGAGACAGGTGAGAGACAGACAGGTGAGAGACAGACAGGTGAGAGACAGACAGGTGAGAGACAGACAGGTGAGAGAGACAGACAGGTGAGAGACAGACAGGTGAGAGACAGACAGGTGAGAGACAGACAGGTGAGAGACAGACAGGTGAGAGAGAGAGACAGGTGAGAGACAGACAGGTGAGACAGACAGGTGAGAGACAGACAGGTGAGAGACAGACAGGTGAGAGACAGACAGGTGAGAGAGACAGACGGGTGAGAGAGACAGGTGAGAGACAGACAGGTGAGAGACAGACAGGTGAGAGACAGACGGGTGAGAGAGAGACAGGTGAGAGAGACAGACGGGTGAGAGACAGACAGGAGAGAGACAGACAGGTGAGAGACGAGAGAGACAGGTGAGAGACAGACAGGTGAGAGACAGACAGGTGAGAGACAGACAGACGGGTGAGAGAGAGACAGGTGAGAGACAGACAGGTGAGAGACAGACAGGTGAGAGACAGACAGGTGAGACAGGGGAGAGAGACAGACAGGTGAGAGACAGACAGGTGAGACAGACAGGTGAGAGACAGGGGAGAGAGACAGGCAGGGAGAGAGACAGACAGGGAGAGAGACAGACAGGTTACAGAGAGACAAGTGAGGTAGACAGACAGGTGAGAGACAGAGTGAGACAGGAGAGGAGACAGACGGGTGAGGAGACAGGGAGAGTGAGACAGGCAGGGTGAGAGAGAGTGAGACAGGACGGGGTGAGGCAGGGAGAGTGAGACAGACAGGGGTGAGGCAGGGGAGAGTGAGACAGGACGGGTGAGGCAGGGAGAGTGAGACAGGCAGGGGTGAGGACGGGGAGAGTGAGACAGGCGGGGTGAGGCAGGGGAGAGTGAGACAGGCGGGGTGAGGCAGGGAGAGTGAGACAGGACGGGTGAGGCGGGAGAGTGAGACAGGCGGGGTGAGGCAGGGGAGAGTGAGACAGGCGGGGTGAGGACGGGAGAGTGAGACAGGCAGGGTGAGGCAGGGAGAGTGAGACAGGCAGGGTGAGACGGGGGAGAGTGAGACAGACGGGGTGAGACGGGAGAGTGAGACAGACGGGGTGAGACGGGAGAGTGAGACAGACGGGGTGAGGCAGGGAGAGAGACAGGCAGGGTGAGGCAGGGAGAGTGAGACAGGCGGGTGAGACGGGGAGAGTGAGACAGACGGGGTGAGGCAGGGAGAGTGAGACAGGCAGGGTGAGGCGGGAGAGTGAGACAGGCAGGGTGAGGCAGGGAGAGAGTGAGACAGGGGGGGTGAGGGGGGGAGAGTGAGACAGGGGGGGTGAGAGGGGGGAGAGTGAGACAGACGGGGTGAGACGGGGAGAGTGAGACAGACGGGGTGAGACGGGGAGAGTGAGACAGACGGGGTGAGACGGGGGAGAGTGAGACAGACGGGGTGAGACGGGGAGAGTGAGACAGACGGGGTGAGACGGGGGAGAGTGAGACAGATGCCTGTACCTGTGTGGTTGGACACAGGCTGTGGATACGGAGGACTGTGATGGAGAGACCCTGCAGGAAGTAAAGTACTCCAGTAGAGTACTACAGTAGAGTATGTTAAGTTGTAATAGTTTATTTTGATAACATCTGCAGAGGTCTTATGTTTTAAATTAATACATATAGAAAGATATTATAATAGACAATATTAAGGAGAATATTGATATTGTTATTAATGTATTATGAAGCATAGGGGTAATGTTTACTCTATGCAAATGTAAATGGCAAGAATTAATGTATGTTGCATGAGAGTGACTGTATGTTAGTATTATAGATTGACGAAGCCGGTTGAAATCCGTGAAGTGACTCTCAATAACAAGAGACTTTTATTGTGAAGGTGACTTTAATTGACGGGATTCTTATTGTGAAAGCGTCGGAACCGGAAGTGACGTTTCGACCGGCGCAAGAGAGGATTATGAAACAGCGTGTTTTTAGAGAGCCCGTGCTCTTTCACAGGTAAGCCCCGGAGGGGGAAGGCTGAGCTCCGTGAGGAGCGCTTTCAATTTACTGCTTAGACTTCTTGCCATTAAATATTGTTAACCGTATCTATCGGATTCAGATTCTCATTTTTTAGCGAGCACGGAACCTCCAGTTTGACGCACGTTAATAAGTACTACAGTAGAGTACTACAGTAAAGTACTCCAGTAGAGTACTACAGTAAAGTACTCCAGTAGAGTACTCCAGTAGAGTACTACAGTAAAGTACTCCAGTAGAGTACTACAGTAGAGTACTACAGTAAAGTACTACAGTAGAGTACTACAGTGAGTACTCCAGCAGAGTACTACAGTAGAGTACTACAGTAAAGTGCTACAGTAGAGTACTACAGCAGAGTACTACAGTAAAGTACTCCAGTAGAGTACTACAGTAGAGTACTACAGTAAAGTACTCCAGTAGAGTACTACAGTAGAGTACTACAGTAGAGTACTACAGTAAAGTACTACAGTAAAGTACTCCAGTAGAGTACTACAGTAGAGTACTACAGTAAAGTACTCCAGTAGAGTACTACAGTAGAGTACTACAGTAAAGTACTCCAGTAAAGTACTCCAGTGAGGAACAGACAGGTCTGTTGATCTAAATAAGTACATTTATTATTTTTAACAAAGTTTAAATGTTATTTCACATGTTTAAAAAAGTGCACACACACACTTTCCTGTGTTTCAGACAAAACAAGCCAGCCTCTCCTCCTCCTCCTCCTCCTCCTCCTCCTCCTCACATACAATTCTCGTGGGCGTCCTACCGCAACACACCGGGTGTACCTGAACGCACCGCCCTACCTGCAGCCGCCCGTCCAGCGTCCTCTGGATGGTCACACAGGTGCTGGGCCGGCCCCCGCCGCTGGTCACGGCGGTGATGAGGGCGTCTAGCTCCTCCCTCTTCTCCTTCAGCTTCTTCACCAGGCTCTCGATCGCCCGCTTGGCGAAGCCCTCGTTCTCCGCTCCCTGCCGGTGGAACATCAGGCTGTGGACGATGCTGAGGGAGGAGTCACCGCTGCTGGGGGCGGAGCCAAGCACCGACATGGTCACCTGATCAACACGACCACAATGAGTCTCAGGCAGACAGACAGGCAGGCAGGTGGACAGGCAGACGGGCAGAGAGACGGACAGACAGGCAGAGTGACGGAGAGACAGACAGGCAGAATATAAAATTATGTTTTAATTAAAGATGTTTCCTGTTGAGGCTCTGAAGGCTCTGTGAAGGACTCCAACAACACTGTGTGTGTATGTGTGTGTGTGTGTGTGTGTGTGTGTGTGTGTGTGTGAGAGAGACAGACAGACAGACATAGAGACAGACAGGTAGGCAGAGAGACAGAGACGGACAGACAGGTGGGCAGACAGAGAGACAGAGAGACAGACAGACAGTTGCATCAACAGTTGGCAGGCAGACCCTCCGCGGACTCTCGGCTTCACTCACCGGGTATCGGCGCTCTCCGGTCGGCTGTGATGAGCCGCCTGTGACGGTGAGACAGGCTGTCTGTCTGTCTGTCTGTGTACCTCTCTCTCTCTCTCTCTCTGTCTGTCGTCCGTCTGATTCAGACTGTCTCAGTCAGCAGGGGGGGGGGGGGGGGGGCTGTGTCACGCTCACCAGACAGCTAGACATAACAGGAAGTCAAGCGACTTCACGATTCATACAAATAAGACCAGCTGCAGGAGCACGGGCAGAGGGAGATATATATATACATATATATATATATATCAATCAGTACGTGTTATACTTGCAATACTTGTGTAGTTTTCCTTGTTCAAGATAATGATCCCATTACTTATACTAAGTAGTAATACTTCAGCATAATATTTAATTTTTAAAACGTTCTCAATAAATCAATACACTTCAAACATCCGGTTTCAGAAGAATACTTTTGTACTATTATTGAATTAAGCTTTTACTTTGAAGGTCTTGATTTGAAACGCGGTTTCCGCCGGCTTCCTCTGAAGGAGTCAGAAAAATAAGTTTCTTTGTGGGCGTGGTTTCTGTTGCGCGGGAGCGAGAGAGAGCGACAGCCAATCGCTGCTCACCTGTGTGTGTGTAGTTGCCCCGGGTTACGCTGTGATTGAAACCTTGTCAAGAGCAGCAGAATCCCGACGAAGCTTTCAATGATTATAATAATACTTTCACTGTTTTATCATGAAACATATTATTATAAAATCAAAACAATTATTTCTTTAAAGGAAGCCGTCTCATGAAGCTAATGGTCGCTCTATATATTAAAAACGTAAAACTAATTTATTTAAAGATTAAAGTTAATTTATATAAAGATTGAAGATAATTTATTTAAAGATTGAAGCTAATTTATTTAAATTTTACAGCTGAGTTAAATACATATTAAAGCGTGTAAATACGAGCCTCGCAACGTGAAGTCCTTAAGAGGCCTCCTCGTAGAGGCTCCGGGCTCAGCGGGTCGACGCTCCGCCTCCAGTGAACATTACAAGGTAAATGCACTCTTAAAGCCTCCTTTTCTCCTCCACCAACAGATATAAACCGTAATAACTATAAACCCTAATAACTATAAACTTGTATCACTATAAACCGTAATAACTGTAAACCGGGACGCGTTACCGTGTGAGGCTAAAGCTCGCGCCGCTCTGCACGGAGAGAGAATTACGGCGAATCGGCTTTAAAAAACTAAAATGGCTGAAAAGAAGTTTCATAGCTCGTGAAACACGGTGACGAGCACGTGGCTCGTACACGAACACGCACGTTTTAACGGCGCGGCTGCAGCCTAATGCCACGTGCGTGCTTGCGCGTGTGTGAGGAGTCCCTCGTGTCGGTGGTTGAAGGCCGGTCGTCTGGTTGACTAACCCGCAGGTGAACGAGGTCTCGAGAGGGCTCAGGCGGTCTCGAGAGGTCTCAAGAGGGCTCAGGCGGTCTCAAGAGGGCTCAGGCGGTCTCGAGAGGTCTCAAGAGGGCTCAGGCGGTCTCGAGAGGGCTCAGGCGGTCTCGAGAGGGCTCAGGCGGTCTCGAGAGGGCTCGAGAGGGCTCAGGCGGTCTCAAGAGGGCTCGAGAGGTCTCGAGAGGTCTCAGGTGGTCTCAGGAGACCGGAAGTGGATGGATTCTTCCGCACCATGCTCGGTTTACCCGAGAAGCAGCACGACGCTGACTCTGCACCAGCGGTGAGTGGCGTGTGGTTCACGTTGTTCCCAGACGAACAACACCTGGTACTTTACACCTGGACTTCCTGCCTGTAGCTTCTCTCAGGTGCAGGAGGACCAGCTGACCGGGTCCAGGACCTTTGACCCCGTCCCGCTGCAGCAGCCGAAGGGCCGTGGCCCCCCGCAGGTGTTCCTGCTGATGAAGAGGGAGAGGCCGTCGCGGCTCCACCCGCAGGTGAGTCCCTGGAGGCCGGTGAGAGGGCCCTGTCCACCAGGTGAGTTCACCTCCTGGTCTGTCCCGGTCCAGACCCGCTACCTGTCCCTGGGGGCGGGGCCGCGCTGCAGGAGGAGGAGCGTCTGGACCCGACTGGGCGGACCGCTCAGACCTCCAGGCTTCTGGAGCTTCGTGAACAAGTACCGAACCAGAACCAGCAGAGGTGAGTACCTGGTGGTCCACCTGAAGCTCCACCTGCAGCTCCACCTGCAGCTCCACCTGTGATATGCTTCCTGTCCAGGACCAGAGAACCTCCACCGTCGACTGGGTCAGCGCCGGAAGAAGAGAAACATCCGGAAACACAAAGGTCAGTCTGACCTCCTCCTGTAGTCTGACCTCCTGTAGTCTGACCTCCTCCTGTAGTCTGACCTCCTCCTGTAGTCTGACCTCCTGTAGTCTGACCTCCTCCTGTAGTCTGACCTCCTCCTGTAGTCTGACCTCCTCCTGTAGTCTGACCTCCACCTGTAGTCTGACCTCCACCTGTAGTTTGACCTCCACCTGTAGTCTGACCTCCTGTAGTCTGACCTCCTCTTGTAGTCTGACCTCCTCCTGTAGTCTGACCTCCTCCTGTAGTCTGACCTCCTGTAGTCTGACCTCCTCCTGTAGTCTGACCTCCACCTGTAGTCTGACCTCCTCCTGTAGTCTGACCTCCTCCTGTAGTCTGACCTCCTCCTGTAGTCTGACCTCCTCCTGTAGTCTGACCTCCTGTAGTCTGACCTCCTCCTGTAGTCTGACCTCCTCCTGTAGTCTGACCTCCTCCTGTAGTCTGACCTCCTCCTGTAGTCTGACCTCCTGTAGTTTGACCTCCTCCTGTAGTCTGACCTCCTCCTGTAGTCTGACCTCCTCCTGTAGTTTGACCTCCACCTGTAGTCTGACCTCCTGTAGTCTGACCTCCTGTAGTCTGACCTCCTGTAGTCTGACCTCCTGTAGTCTGACCTCCTCCTGTAGTCTGACCTCCTCCTGTAGTCTGACCTCCTGTAGTCTGACCTCCTCCTGTAGTCTGACCTCCTGTAGTCTGACCTCCTCCTGTAGTCTGACCTCCTCCTGTAGTCTGACCTCCTCCTGTAGTCTGACCTCCTGTAGTCTGACCTCCACCTGTAGTTTGACCTCCTCCTGTAGTCTGACCTCCTCCTGTAGTCTGACCTCCTCCTGTAGTCTGACCTCCTGTAGTCTGACCTCCTCCTGTAGTCTGACCTCCTGTAGTCTGACCTCCTCCTGTAGTCTGACCTCCTCCTGTAGTCTGACCTCCTCCTGTAGTCTGACCTCCTCCTGTAGTCTGACCTCCTCCTGTAGTCTGACCTCCTCCTGTAGTTTGACCTCCACCTGTAGTCTGACCTCCACCTGTAGTCTGACCTCCTCCTGTAGTCTGACCTCCTCCTGTAGTCTGACCTCCTCCTGTAGTCTGACCTCCTCCTGTAGTCTGACCTCCTCCTGTAGTTTGACCTCCACCTGTAGTCTGACCTCCTCCTGTAGTCTGACCTCCTCCTGTAGTCTGACCTCCACCTGTAGTCTGACCTCCTCCTGTAGTTTGACCTCCACCTGTAGTCTGTGTGGCGGTGTTTGTCCAGCTCTGCTCCAACAGGTTCAACATCTGGTCTGTTCATCTTTTACAGGTCGGACGCACCTGCAGAGGGGCGGGGCCTCTGCCTCCAGGGGGCGGGGCTTCAGCAAGGAGCAGCTGGACGCCCAGCTGGAGGACTACATGTCCCGGTCCAAGAGCCGCCTGGACGCCCAGCTGGACGAGTACATGTCCATGGCGGGACAGGCGCACTGGGCCGAGGGTCTAGTTCTGGACTGGAACGAGGGGGTCTAGTTCTGGACTGAGGGGGTCTAGTTCTGGACTGAGGGGGTCACGGTGTGGACTGTAGAGCTCTAGGTGTGTTTTGTTTCCCTGAAGGCCCCGTGTGACCTTCACTGACCCCGGTGGCTGTGGGACTTCGTTGTGTTTCTGATGCTTTTGTTCCTAGAATATAAAATGATGTTTTAATAAAAGATGTTTCCTGTTGAGGCTCTGTGAAGGACTCGTGTGTGTGCTGAAAAAAAACATTTATTCAATGTAAACGTCGTCATGGTTACATCAACATAGTAGTCGACCAATCACAGGCTCAGGAGCTTTCTGTCAGGAAGTGATGTCAGAGCTCTGGAGGAGGAGACAGGAAGTGATTGTGTTATACGTATTTCGTTGAGTCAGACAGGAAGTGACGTCATCGTTGCGTCTCACCTGTCTGCAGACTCCAGGTCTGGACAACCAATCCCAGCAGGAGCATCGGGCTGAGCCGACCAATCACGGAGGCCTGAGGGCGGGCACAGAACATGGAGACAAAGCTGCGTTCAGGGCACGCTGTAAAACATTCCTCAGTGGTCACGGCTTATATTTTGTGATGAAGGACTTCCTGTCGCCCTCGGGGCCTCCGGACAACGCTCGCTTTGTTGAGCTAACGGAGCGGACCAATCAGACGGACTCCCTGAGGTCAAAGGTCACTCTGTTCTTGTTCTTACACTCTGGGTTCATCGAGTACTTATACTTGTGAGGGTATGGAGTACTTGTACTTCTTATACTTGTGATAAGTACTTATGCAGTATTGCTATCAGCATATTTATCATTTTGTTATTCAGACAACATTTATATATTATATTTATATTGGACATTTGTTTTATATTTTTATATTTATTCTTAAACTATATTTACACAAGTGTTCATGTACTTATGTACTCATTTATTTTATACATGTATAAAACTAGAACGGGCCCTGGGTAGAGCGCATACCTTTGCATTATGAACATTGTGGCATTAGTTGCCAATTGGATAAAAATTAACTGCTATGGTAAAAAGATTTTTGACCTTTTCATGACCTTGACCTTTGACCCAATCGATCTCAAAATCTAATCAAATGGTCCCCGGATAATAACCAATCATCCCACCAAATTTCATGCGATTCGGTTTAATACTTTTTGAGTTATGCGAGTAACACGCATACAAATAAATAAATAAATACACGTCGATCAAAACATTACCTAAGGTAATAATAAGTATAGTTTTATAGTTTTACTCTGTCCATCTGAATGTTGCGTTCAGGTGAATTCTGTGACTTTGTAAACACCTGAGATGACTCACCTTGTTGACAGACAACAGGCGAGTATGTTCCGGTCACTGCAACACAAAAGTACTGCTGTTAGTACTACGAGTACTGCTGATAGTACTAAGAGTACTGCTGTTCGTACAAAGAGTACTGTTGATAGTACTACGAGTACTGCTGTTAGTACTAAGAGTACTGTTGATAGTACTATGAGTACTGCTGTTAGTACTAAGAGTACTGTTGATAGTACTATGAGTACTGCTGTTAGTACTAAGAGTACTGCTGTTAGTACTAAGAGTACTGCTGTTAGTACTAAGAGTACTGTTGATAGTACTACGAGTACTGCTGTTAGTACTAAGAGTACTGTTGATAGTACTATGAGTACTGCTGATAGTACTAAGAGTGCTGCTGATGGTACTAAGGTACTGCTGTTGTACTAAGGTGCTGTTGATGGTGCTAAAGTGCTGTTGGTGCTAAGGTGCTGCTGATGGTGCTAAGGTGCTGCTGTTGGTACTAAGAGTGCTGCTGTTGGTGCTAAGAGTGCTGCTGTTGGTGCTAAAGGTGCTGCTGTTGGTACTAAGTGCTAGAGTGCTGCTGTTAGTACCAAGGTGCTGCTGTTGGTGCTACACAGTGCTGTTGTTAGTGCTGCTGTTGGTGCTAAGGTGCTGCTGATGGTGCTAAGGTGCTGCTGTTGGTACTAAGAGTGCTGCTGATAGTACTAAGGTGCTGCTGTTGGTACTAAGAGTGCTGCTGTTGGTGCTAAGGTGCTGCTGTTGGTGCTAAGGTGCTGCTGTTGGTGCTAAGGGTGCTGCTGTGTGCCAGGTGCTGCTGTTGGTACTAAGAGCACCGCTGATAGTGCTAAGAGTACTGCTGATGGTGCTAAGGTGCTTGATGGTGCTAAGGTGCTGCTGTTGGTACTAAGAGTGCTGCTGTTGGTGCTAAGAGTGCTGCTGTTGGTGCTAAGAGTGCTGCTGTTGGTACTAAGAGTACTGCTGTTGGTGCTAAGAGTGCTGCTGATGTGCTAAGGTGCTGCTGTTGGTACAAGAGTGCTGTTGGTGCTAAGGTGCTGATAGTACTAAGGTGCTGCTGTTGGTGCTAAGAGTGCTGCTGTTGGTGCTAAGAGTGCTGCTGATGGTGCTAAGGTGCTGCTGATGGTACTAAGGTGCTGCTGTTGGTGCTAAGGTGCTGCTGATGGTGCTAAGGTGCTGCTGATGGTACTAAGAGTGCTGTTGGTGCTAGTGCTGTTGGTGCTAAGGTGCTGCTGATGGTACTAAGAGTGCTGTTGATGGTGCTAGAGTGCTGCTGTTGGTGCTAAGGTGCTGCTGTTGGTGCTAAGCTGCTGATGGTGCTAAGGTGCTGTTGGTGCTAAGGTGCTGCTGTTGGTGCTAAGGTGCTGCTGATGGTGCTAAGAGTACTGCTGTTGGTACTAAGAGTACTGCTGATGGTGCTAAGAGTACTGTTGGTACTAAGAGTGCTGCTGATGGTACTAAGAGTGCTGCTGTTGGTACTAAGAGTGCTGTTGGTACTAAGAGTGCTGCTGATGGTGCTAAGAGTACTGCTGTTGGTACTAAGGTGCTGTTGGTGCTAAGGTGCTGCTGATGGTACTAAGAGTGCTGCTGTTGGTGCTAAGGTGCTGCTGATGGTACCAAGAGTACTGCTGTTGGTGCTAAGGTGCTGCTGTTGGTGCTAAGGTACTGCTGATGGTGCTAAGAGTACTGTTGGTGCTAAGGTACTGCTGATGGTACTAAGAGTACTGCTGTTGGTACTAAGAGTACTGCTGTTGGTGCTAAGGTGCTGCTGATGGTACTAAGGTGCTGCTGATGGTACTAAGAGTGCTGCTGATGGTGCTAAGAGTACTGCTGATGGTACTAAGGTGCTGCTGTTAGTACTAAGAGTACTGCTGATGGTGCTAAGGTGCTGTTGGTACTAAGAGTGCTGCTGTTGGTGCTAAGAGTACTGCTGTTGGTGCTAAGGTACTGCTGTTGGTACTAAGGTACTGTTTGGTGCTAAGGTACTGCTGATGGTGCTAAGGTACTGCTGTTGGTACTAAGAGTGCTGCTGATAGTGCTAAGAGTGCTGCTGATGGTGCTAAGGTGCTGTTAGTGCTAAGGTACTGCTGATGGTGCTAAGAGTGCTGCTGATGGTACTAAGAGTGCTGTTGATGGTACTAAGAGTGCTGCTGTTAGTACTAAGAGTGCTGCTGATGGTACTAGAGTGCTGCTGTTGGTACTAAGGTGCTGCTGATAGTACTAAGAGTACTGT
The DNA here is from genome assembly GCF_029220125.1 of Pseudoliparis swirei. Taxonomy (NCBI): domain Eukaryota; kingdom Metazoa; phylum Chordata; class Actinopteri; order Perciformes; family Liparidae; genus Pseudoliparis; species Pseudoliparis swirei. The sequence goes on from NC_079409.1 coordinate 1,087,398, forward strand.
TGATAGTACTAAGAGTACTGCTGTTAGTACTAAGAGTACTGCTGATAGTACTAAGAGTACTGCTGTTAGTACTAAGAGTACTGCTGATAGTACTAGAGTACTGCTGTTAGTACTAAGAGTACTGCTGATAGTACTAAGAGTACTGCTGTTAGTACTAAGAGTACTGCTGATAGTACTAAGAGTACTGCTGATAGTACGAGTACTGCTGTTAGTACTAAGAGTACTGCTGTTAGTACTAAGAGTACTGCTGTTAGTACTAAGAGTACTGCTGTTAGCAGGCACGTGCTCAGACATTTTGGGGGGCAGGTGCTCAAACCAAAAAAACGGTACCCAATGCCAAAAAAAAATTCTGACAGAGTTGAAGCGTCAGCATCACTGATGATGCAATACATCCTCAACCTGCGTTTCCTCTTTTCCTCTGGCAGCATCAGACAGCTAGCTTACATTTTCTTTATGAATAAAGATGAATTATTATATAGCAACAATAGTACAAGCGTTCTGATTGGCTAATGGGTCGTCATGCCAGCCACGTATTGCCCTCCTCGCTGGTCTGACACGGATCAGTATTGCCCTCTGACGTCATTTTCAAAATGAGCGATATTGATAGACATCAACAGCCAAGAGCAGTGGTCCTCAAACTAAGGCCCGCGGGCCGGATACGGCCCGCCTCCACATTTGGCCCGGCCCCCTGAACGAGAGAGGCCGTATGATTTGTTTTTCAGTCTGGCCACGCAAATCCTAGACTAGCCCCTGTTCAATAGAACGGAATAAGAATTATCTCTCTCTCTTCTCTCTCCCTCTTTCTCTTTTCTCTCTCTCTTCTCTCTTTTTCCTCTCTCTTCTCTCTCTCTCTCTTCTCTCTATTCTCTAAACATAACTAACGTCAGTAAACAGCTGGACGAGGCTTTGAAATCAGTTTAAAAACCTTTTTTTTTAGGAAACGTCGGACCAGTTGTGACGTCATGTTTTCAGCAGCGCTAATGTTGTGCATGGACGGATTAAGAAACCACGGGCCCCTGGGCCTGGACGTGTCAAGCCCCCCCCCTCCCCCCCCCGAAAAAAAAGAAGAAGAAAGAAAAAAAAAGTTAAATATAAAAAACAATTTTTACATCGCTAACAAAACAGTCCGTATGGAACAACGATACCGGAGCTGAGCAGACAACATAACGCGAATTATATGACCATGACATGAATGACTTAAGCCTAGCATATACCGGCTACGGCGCATCGTGTCATATCATCATATCAATACAAAGTTAATAACAGCGAATATACCGGCTACGGCGCATCGTGTCATATCATCATATTCATATCAATACAATGTTAATAACAGCGACGTCACGCGAGGAGGCTCAGGCCCAGGGGCCCCTGAGCTCACGGGCCCCCTGAGCTCACGGGCCCCTGGTGCCGGTAGGCTCGTTCGGTAATCCATCCCTCAGTAGGACTATTGGGGCCCTGTTACTGACATGAATGACTTAAGCCTATCATATACCGGCATACGGCGCATCGTGTCATATCATCATATTCATATCAATACAATGTTAATAACAGCGACGTCACGCAAGGAGGCTCAGGCCCAGGGGCCCCCTGAGCTCATGGGCCCCTGGGCCCGGTAGGCCCGTTGGTTAATCCATCCCTGATGTTGTGGTTGATCACAAAACAACGTTAGGTGACAAACACCGTCATGACCTGTGTGCCTGGTGCTGCGGGTCAGAGGAGAAGGAGGTGCACCCGTTCGGTGGCGCGAGGAGACCTGCGCGGAGGAGGAAGTGGAGGAGGGAGGGGCGCGGCGGGGGAGGGAGAGGAGGGGGGCTCGTGAGCGCCGCGGAGCATGTCGGGGCGAAATTCTCACAAGAACTCAAATAAATGCCCCGTCGGATGATAAAACACATTTGGGGGGACTTGATGACAGAGAGAGTAACTTTTATTCTTAAATACGGATGAATAAAAAAAAAAATTCTCCAGCAAAAAGGGCACTTTTCTCATCCAGGGCAAAGGGGAGGAGCTTGAGCACCACTAGGGCTCTATCTGTGCACGTGCCTGGTTGTTAGTACTGATCCCGTCTCACCGAAGGTGTAGTCGTACTCCGGCGTCGCGTACAGGAAGTCGTTGATCTCTTCTTCACGTCCTCCGGTGTCTCCTGAGGGAAATAAAAGAGTAGAAGAAGAAACTGACACAGTCCTTTACTTCTTAAGCTAAACATACAAAGAACTACTCAGATGTGTAAACTACATTGACACATCTGAGAATTTAGTTGGGTAAAAACACAAGTTTTAGTACTTCTTGTACACACACACACAGAAGTCCACACAGTAGTAAACCACCAGTGGACCTGTGGGACTCGTAATATGATTTACTTCCTGTTTAAAACTGATTCCGATGACAATGTTGCGTTCAGGGGACTTGATATATGTAAGACCAGAAAAGCTGTTCTACCAACGGTAACCATTATTCTAACACCTCGTTTGTCATGTGGTGTCCCGGATGTGTGAGACAGACAGACAGACAGACAGACAGACAGACAGACCAAATGCTGACATAACTGCAAAAAACTATATTTAATCCAACAAACTTGACCGGACGACACAACGTGGACCAAACGCAATGAGACGAACAGGCTTCACATCCACAGGCAGGTGGAGGTGATTGGACAACGGGGAACGAGACACAGGTGGACACAATGAGGGCGGGGCGAGCAATCACACAGAAAGAACCAATCAGGACCAGGGCAGCCGATCACAGGGAGACAGACGACACAAGGACTTCAAAACAAGACACAAAACAAGACACAAGCTCCAGGTCATGACCTCGTTGTGTCCTGACACATATACGGAGATCCCTAGAACCCTTTACGAGGTCTTTAAGACTTGTTGTGATCAGAAGAGCCTAAAGTACCCATAGAACTATACTCAGAACCTCAAGAACCCCATACACACCAATAGAACCTCCTGAATGACCTCTAGAACCTCTTGAATGACCACTAGAACCATGCTAACACCACTAGAACCTCTTGAATGACCACTAGAACCTCTTGAATGACCACTAGAACCACTTAAACACCTCTAGAACCTCCTGAATGACCAATAGAACCATGTTAACAACTCTAGAACCTCCCGAATGACCACTAGAACCATGTTAACACCTCTAGAACCTCCTGAATGACCACTAGAACCATGTTAACAACTCTAGAACCTCCTTAATGATCACTAGAACCATGTTAACACCTCTAGAACCTCCTGAATGACCACTAGAACCATGTTAACAACTCTAGAACCTCCTTAATGATCACTAGAACCATGTTAACACCTCTAGAACCTCCTTAATGACCTCTAGAACCCCCTGAATGACCACTAGAACCATGTTAACACCTCTAGAACCTCCTGACTGACCACTAGAACCATGTTAACACCTCTAGAACCTCCTGAATGACCACTAGAACCATGTTAACAACTCTAGAACCTCCTTAATGACCACTAGAACCATGTTAACACCTCTAGAACCTCCTGACTGACCACTAGAACCATGTTAACACCTCTAGAACCTCCTTAATGACCACTAGAACCATGTTAACACCTCTAGAACCTCCTTAATGACCACTAGAACCATGTTAACACATCTAGAACCTCCTGACTGACCACTAGAACCATGTTAACACCTCTAGAACCTCCTTAATGACCACTAGAACCATGTTAACACCTCTAGAACCTCCTTAATGACCACTAGAACCATGTTAACACCTCTAGAACCTCCTTAATGACCACTAGAACCTCCTGACTGACCACTAGAACCATGTTAACACCTCTAGAACCTCCTTAATGACCACTAGAACCATGTTAACACCTCTAGAACCTCCTGAATGACCACTAGAACCTCCTGACTGACCACTAGAAGCATGTTAACACCTCTAGAACCTCCTGACTGACCACTAGAACCATGTTAACACCTCTAGAACATCCTTAATGACCACTAGAACCATGTTAACACCTCTAGAACCTCCTTAATGACCACTAGAACCATGTTAACACCTCTAGAACCTCCTTAATGACCACTAGAACCTTGTTACCACCTCTAGAACCTCCTTAATGACCACTAGAACCATGTTAACACCTCTAGAACCTCCTGATTGACCACTAGAACCATGTTACCACCTCTAGAACCTCCTTAATGACCACTAGAACCATGTTAACACCTCTAGAACCTCCTGACTGACCACTAGAACCATGTTAACACCTCTAGAACCTCCTGACTGATCACTAGAACCATGTTAACACCTCTAGAACCTCCTTAATGACCACTAGAACCATGTTAACACCTCTAGAACCTCCTGAATGACCACTAGAACCAGGTTAACACCTCTAGAACCTCCTTAATGACCACTAGAACCATGTTACCACCTCTAGAACCTCCTTAATGACCACTAGAACCATGTTAACACCTCTAGAACCTCCTGACTGACCACTAGAACCATGTTAACACCTCTAGAACCTCCTGACTGACCACTAGAACCATGTTAACACCTCTAGAACCTCCTTAATGACCACTAGAACCATGTTAACACCTCTAGAACCTCCTTAATGACCACTAGAACCATGTTAACACCTCTAGAACCTCCTTAATGACCACTAGAACCATGTTAACACCTCTAGAACCTCTTTAATGACCACTAGAACCATGTTAACACCTCTAGAACCTCCTTAATGACCACTAGAACCTCCTGACTGACCACTAGAACCATGGTAACACCTCTAGAACCTCCTTAATGACCACTAGAACCATGTTAACACCTCTAGAACCTCCTGAATGACCACTAGAACCTCCTGACTGACCACTAGAAGCATGTTAACACCTCTAGAACCTCCTGACTGACCACTAGAACCATGTTAACACCTCTAGAACATCCTTAATGACCACTAGAACCATGTTAACACCTCTAGAACCTCCTTAATGACCACTAGAACCATGTTAACACCTCTAGAACCTCCTTAATGACCACTAGAACCATGTTACCACCTCTAGAACCTCCTTAATGACCACTAGAACCATGTTAACACCTCTAGAACCTCCTGATTGACCACTAGAACCATGTTACCACCTCTAGAACCTCCTTAATGACCACTAGAACCATGTTAACACCTCTAGAACCTCCTGACTGACCACTAGAACCATGTTAACACCTCTAGAACCTCCTGACTGACCACTAGAACCATGTTAACACCTCTAGAACCTCCTTAATGACCACTAGAACCATGTTAACACCTCTAGAACCTCCTGACTGACCACTAGAACCATGTTAACACCTCTAGAACCTCCTTAATGACCACTAGAACCAGGTTAACACCTCTAGAACCTCCTTAATGACCACTAGAACCATGTTACCACCTCTAGAACCTCCTTAATGACCACTAGAACCATGTTAACACCTCTAGAACCTCCTGACTGACCACTAGAACCATGTTAACACCTCTAGAACCTCCTGACTGACCACTAGAACCATGTTAACACCTCTAGAACCTCCTTAATGACCACTAGAACCATGTTAACACCTCTAGAACCTCCTTAATGACCACTAGAACCATGTTAACACCTCTAGAACCTCCTGAATGACCACTAGAACCATGTTAACAACTCTAGAACCTCCTTAATGACCACTAGAACCATGTTAACACCTCTAGAACCTCCTGAATGACCACTAGAACCATGTTAACAACTCTAGAACCTCCTTAATGACCACTAGAACCATGTTAACACCTCTAGAACCTCCTTAATGACCACTAGAACCATGTTAACAACTCTAGAACCTCCTTAATGACCACTAGAACCATGTTAACACCTCTAGAACCTCCTGAATGACCACTAGAACCATGTTAACACCTCTAGAACCTCCTTAATGACCACTAGAACCATGTTAACACCTCTAGAACCTCCTGACTGACCACTAGAACCATGTTAACACCTCTAGAACCTCCTGACTGACCACTAGAACCATGTTAACACCTCTAGAACCTCCTTAATGACCACTAGAACCATGTTAACACCTCTAGAACCTCCTTAATGACCACTAGAACCATGTTAACACCTCTAGAACCTCCTGACTGACCACTAGAACCATGTTAACACCTCTACAACCTCCTTAATGACCACTAGAACCTCCTTAATGACCACTAGAACCATGTTAACACCTCTAGAACCTCCTGACTGACCACTAGAACCATGTTAACACCTCTAGAACCTCCTTAATGACCTCTAGAACCTCCTGAATGACCACTAGAACCATGTTAACACCTCTAGAACCTCCTGACTGACCACTAGAACCATGTTAACACCTCTAGAACCTCTAGAACCTCCTGAATGACCACTAGAACCATGTTAACACCTCTAGAACCTCCTGAATGACCACTAGAACCATGTTAACACCTCTAGAACCTCCTGACTGACCACTAGAACCATGTTAACACCTCTAGAACCTCCTTAATGACCACTAGAACCTCCTGAATGACCACTAGAACCATGTTAACACCTCTAGAACCTCCTTAATGACCACTAGAACCATGTTAACACCTCTAGAACCTCCTTAATGACCACTAGAACCATGTTAACACCTCTAGAACCTCCTTAATGACCACTAGAACCATGTTAACACCTCTAGAACCTCCTGAATGACCACTAGAACCATGTTAACACCTCTAGAACCTCCTTAATGACCACTAGAACCATGTTAACACCTCTAGAACCTCCTGAATGACCACTAGAACCATGTTAACACCTCTAGAACCTCCTTAATGACCACTAGAACCATGTTAACACCTCTAGAACCTCCTTAATGACCACTAGAACCATGTTAACACCTCTAGAACCTCCTTAATGACCACTAGAACCATGTTAACACCTCTAGAACCTCCTGACTGACCACTAGAACCATGTTAACACCTCTAGAACCATGTTAACACCTCTAGAACCTCCTGACTGACCACTAGAACCATGTTAACACCTCTAGAACCTCCTTAATGACCACTAGAACCATGTTAACACCTCTAGAACCTCCTTAATGACCACTAGAACCTCCTTAATGACCACTAGAACCATGTTAACACCTCTAGAACCTCCTTAATGACCACTAGAACCATGTTAACACCTCTAGAACCTCCTGACTGACCACTAGAACCATGTTAACACCTCTAGAACCTCCTTAATGACCACTAGAACCTCCTGAATGACCACTAGAACCATGTTAACACCTCTAGAACCTCCTGACTGACCACTAGAACCATGTTAACACCTCTAGAACCTCCTTAATGACCACTAGAACCATGTTAACACCTCTAGAACCTCCTGAATGACCACTAGAACCATGTTAACACCTCTAGAACCTCCTTAATGACCACTAGAACCATGTTAACACCTCTAGAACCTCCTTAATGACCACTAGAACCATGTTAACACCTCTAGAACCTCCTGAATGACCACTAGAACCATGTTAACACCTCTAGAACCTCCTGAATGACCACTAGAACCATGTTAACACCTCTAGAACCTCCTTAATGACCACTAGAACCATGTTAACACCTCTAGAACC